>NC_135411.1:9997476-10167476 GCF_051991245.1 Festucalex cinctus | reverse complement strand
TAGAAAATGACATTTGCTGATTTCCTTTCCAAGTGTGCTTGCAGCAAGTCGCCACTGAGTTACGTTTCTGATGATCCGGCCACCACCAAATGCTCACCGGAGACTTGGTACTTGGATACTTTCTATTCTGTCATCTACTCGCAGCTTCATATGTGTGTACTTCTGTCAGCATCTAATATTTGTAGAATTTATTAATCTATCGATTATTCCATCGATTAATTGACTAGTCGTATTCAACTAATTTTACATTAAATTGTATTACAAAAGCATTGCCTCCGATTATGGTTCCTTAACCAATGATTAGTGATTGTTTTGTACTTTGTATTCATATCGTGTTTATTTAAAAAAAAACAAAAAAAAACGGGGGTGGTGAGTATGCTAGCTTGTGACATTCTGATGAGCTCCTAATAATGCATCCTTATACTTTCAGTATAAGTAGATGTTATACAACAGCTAACAATAGGTTTCATCTTGGACCTTTAGACATTAGCTTAAGGCTTGGTTGATGGCAAATTGGCACTTGCAAATCATTTTTCTGGTATACAATGTGCAAAGTGTAGATGTGGGAAGTTACTTGTGTTCAGTGCTGAAACTAACGCCCTTACATTCGTTACGCTACATAACAAAACTTTTTTTGCTGTAACTTCTAACGTAACTTTTTACATTTTCCCATTTTTATAACGGCCCTATAGTTATCGTACGAGCGTTACTTAAGTTATGTATTACTATGTTAACGCTTAAAGAACACAAACAAAAAAACGAACGCCCGGAGTTGTTCGGATTACTTTAAAAAACGTCTCTATCTCCCTCATCAGGTGGGATTGGCCATTTTGTGTTGGTTACTAGTGTTGTGCATGTGTGCGCGTTCGCGCTTATAACGTGCTGTGGTGCGGACGGATAGAACGGATTTCAATGACGATATGCTTCGTGTTGCTTGATTGCTGGTTGCTCAGGGATTTCTCATGCAACGATATGGTATCCTCTCAGGAGGCAGATCCCACACAATAGCGAGTGGCCCCGTACTCTAACTCTGTGACTGGGTGGGTTCCCATGAATACAGGGAATGCACAAACAGTGTTTCCATTTTTTTTTTCCGTTTTTATTTTTAATGCCTCTTAAATACTTCTGCACATTCAGCAGCCTGAAAAGCATCTCATTGTGCTTATTGATGCTGAAAACACCTTTTTCATGTTCATTCATCTTTTTTATATTATTTGAAATGGCCAAATGTGAGGTAAATTTACAGGCTTTCTTTTAGTGAGGCTGAAAATAGTCTGTTTGCTTGTGTCGACGATGTCTTAAGTTATTATTATTATTATTATTATTATTATCCATTATATAACGATTATTATTATTTAATTTATTTCATATTGCACATCAACTTTTGTTTTGAAGGCAAGTTGATAAAAATAAAGATGCCTGCAAGTTTTATTCATTATTGAATAACTTGTAAAGTAATTAGTTACTCTTTCAGAGTAACTATAACTTTTTACTTTTCAAAAAGTAACTTGAACGACACGGCTTGTGTTGACGGTAGCTGAAGAGTAAATAAAAGAGAAAAACATGTTTTTCATTCTGTTTTTTTTCAGAATGCACAGTATTACCTTAGGAATTTGCCATTTGTTGAAAATTGAAAAAAAGAAAAAAAGTCAAAACAACTGTGGGTATGGGATTGTTCTGGTGTACGGGTGTGGGAGGTTACCTGATCCGGACTGGGCTGACACATTTACTAAAGAAAAACGAAAAAAAAACATGTTATTAATTAACTTGGCTTCTTGTAAATATTATTTGAGGATAGTTATCTTTCGCTGCCATAGGGAGGAATCCTCCATCTTAAACTGTGGGCTCAAAATAATAATAATGTATTTATATAGCACCTTTCTAGCAACACAGCGCAAGGTGCTTTACAAATAAATAAAATACAAACATAAAAGCCGTTAGGCAATTAAAACAATTAAACGTAAGGAAATTAAAAAGAACAAACATACAAACATACTAATACAATAAAAGTCAAACAATGTAATCAGAAAACGTAAGCATATATATATATATATATATATATATATATATATATATATATATATATATATATATATATATATATATATATATATAAAAGTCTTTAAAAGAGACTTAAAAGATGTTAGAGACTCCGCATTTCTAACATGATTACTGATGCTGTATATATATATATATATATATATATATATATATATATATATATATATATATGTATAATATATCAAAACAAAACAAATCATTCAAGCCTTTAAATAAGAAATGAGGAATGTAACAAGGACTCACCATTAATTATAGTTATAGACACTAAAAGAAAGAAACACCAAACAAACTGATCCATCGCTGACTGTAGCCTCTCACAACGTCTTACAAGAATGACACCTTCATAAATGACTTATATATATACATATATATATGGTTTGGTTCATTGTTCTTTGCTGTTTATTAATTTTCTAACAACTCAGTAGGCACACCCTCTGCTTTTAATTGGTAGGAATGTTACCTTCACATGGAAGACGGCTTCCTGTAACTTTTTAATTAGCCTTTAATTGTCTTGGTATGACAGTTAATAATCAATGATCAAAGGGCCCATTGCGACAGAACACCGCATTAAAGATTTTTCTGGAAGGCTTGCCGCAGGTACGTAGCCAGAGTTTTAATGTACATTTTCTCAACAACTGACTTAATTGTAAGAAATTCATTCCCCAGTTATTGATTTCGAATGTCCTGGTAGACAAAACACCTTCCCAAGTGGTGGTGAAGTGTTTCATCTTCTATACTACATTTAGGGCACGTTTCTGCCGTAGCCTGGCCAATAGTGTTTTTGGTGTTTCTATAGATTACAATGACCTTTCAGGACTTGAATAACCAGGTTCAGTTGACTTCGACTCAAACTCAAGATGCGGTTGCACAGTTAATACGTTTTTCCCACACTGCCTTCTTCCTTCTAGCTTTGTACCGTCTGTGTAACATCTAGGCAAGGCAAGGCAAGGCAAGTTTATTTGTATAGCACATTTCATACACAAGGCAACTCAATGTGCTTTACACAAGGAAAGACAACACATAAGCATCAAGAAACAGTAGTTAACATTCAGAGGAAGAAAAATAAATGAAAATAGGTTACAAAATTTACTAAAAAGAACATACAATAACAATCAAAACATTATTCAACAAACTTTAAAACATTTAACATAAAGTTTTAATAATAAAAATAATAACAATAAAAACAAACAAACAAACAAAAAAAACGTAATTAAAGCTGTTTAAAAGTCCCTAATCAAAGGTCTCAGAAAAAAGCAAAGTTTTTAACCTGGATTTAAAAGCATTTACACTCGGGGCTGACTTCACTTCTGTTGGCAGCCTATTCCATCTGTGTGCAGCATAATAGCTAAATGCAGCTTCACCATGTTTGCTTCGAACTCTGGGTTCCACTAGTTGGCCCAAGTCTGTAGATCTCAGAGCCCTGCTGGGTTTGTACTCAATCAGCATTTCTTGGATATATTCAGGACCCAAACCATTTAGCGATTTATAGACGAGTAGCAGAACTTTAAAATCGATTCTACAGCTGACAGGGAGCCAGTGTAAATCCTTAAGTACTGGAGTAATATGTTCTGATCTTTTTGTTTTGGTCAGAACTCGAGCTGCAGCGTTCTGAATGAGCTGCAATTGTCTCATGTTCTTTTGAGAGAGTCCAGTCAGAAGACCGTTACAGTAATCTAGTCTGCTGGAGATAAAAGCATGGATAAGCTTCTCTTGGTCTGCTTGAAGCATGCAGTCCTTCAGTCTGGATATGTTTTTCAGCTGGTAAAAGGCTGTTTTAGTGATGAATTTAATATGATTGCTGAAGGTCAGATCTGAGTCTATTAGTACCCCAAGATTTCGAACTTTGTTTTTAGTTTCTAAAGACAGTGACTCAAGCTGTTTTTTAACAGCAATCCTCTTTTCTTTATTGCCGAAAACAGTGAGCCCCGTTTTGTTTTCGTTTAGGTGAAGGAAATTTTGGTTCATCCAGTTGTTAATTTACTCTAGAGAATGACACAAAACGTTAATAGAACTGCTGTCATTTGGGGACATTGATAAATACAGTTGTGTGTCATCTGCATAACTATGATAGTCAACATCGGCGTTCTGAAGCATTTGACCCAAAGGTAACATATACAGACTGAACAACAGTGGTCCAAGGACTGACCCTTGAGGGACCCCACATGTCATGGCCTTTCGATCAGATTCAAAATTTCCAATAGTCACAAAGTAACTCCTTTCCTCCAAATAGGACCTGAACCATTTAAGGACTGTTCCATTTAACCCCACCCAAGTTTCCAGCCTGTCTAACAGTATATTATGATCAATCGTGTCAAATGCTGCACTGAGGTCCAACAAGACGAGCACTGATACCTTCCCTGCATCAGTGCTCAATCTTATATCATTCAGTACTTTAATCAGAGCTGTTTCTGTACTGTGATGAGGTCGGAAACCTGACTGGAATTTATCCAAAAGTCCGTTT
The DNA here is from genome assembly GCF_051991245.1 of Festucalex cinctus. Lineage (NCBI taxonomy): Eukaryota > Metazoa > Chordata > Actinopteri > Syngnathiformes > Syngnathidae > Festucalex > Festucalex cinctus. Next base: position 10,162,954 of record NC_135411.1, on the reverse strand, counting down.
AAGCTCAAGAAATTGCTGAGTTGATTAAAAACCACTTTTTCAACTATTTCAGTTAAGAAGGGAAGGTTTGAGATTGGTCTATAATTTGCAAGCAGGGAGACATTCAGTCTTCTCTTTTTTAGAATGGGCTTGACGGCGGCTACTTTCAGACATTTAGGAAGCTCACCAGATTGAAGTGAGCAATTAATTATTCGTTGTAAATCGATCTGAACAGATTTCACAATGGTTTTGAAAAAGCTAGATGGTATTCAGTCAAGACAGCTCGTGAAAGGTTTCAATTGCTGAACCAAGTCTACTACAGTATTTTGATCCACTGAGTCAAATTCTGTCATGGTAATTAAATTATTCCTAGGTGATTTTAAGTGCTGCATCATTTTGTTATTTTGCTGGTTTGTAACAATGTTTGACCTGATGGCTTGTACTTTTTCACTAAAGTAGCAGGCAAATTCATTGCATTTATCTGTTTGAGAGTTCTGGCGCTGTTTGATTTGGGGGATTTGTGAGTTTGTCAACCACGGCAAATAGAGTGCGTGTATTGTTGAGGTTCCTACTAATAATTTCAGAAAAGTGTTGTTGTCTAGCTATTACTAACTCTTGGTTAAAAAGACATTGTCTGTACAGGTCAAAATGAACTTGGAGTTTAGTTTTTCTCCACTTTCGCTCGGCTTTTCTGCATTTAGATTTCAAAGTCATTATGTTGGTAGCACACCTCCAAGGTGTTTTAGTTCGGGATGAAATAGTCTTAGTTTTAATAGGACCAACAGCATCCAAAACATTTGAGATTTTTGAGGTGAATTCATCCAGAAGTTCATCAACGGTCTCTGCATTTACAGTTGGTGATGCAGCCATTAATTCCATAAACATGTTGCTTGTACATTATCCCCCAGGTTACGTTCATATTCTATTGCACTTTTTTTTTTTTTTTTAAATCTTGTATTTGACATTGAAAGTATCTTTCAAATGTTTTTTTCCTAAGGTCACCTGGCATGTCAAACAATGGCAAATCACATCTGTCACGATTACACACATCCACATGACTCTTGGTTTTTCCAGAGGTCCCCACGGTTTTGGCCATCCAAAATCCCATCCGATCAATGCGGAAGGAACCACGGACAGCTTCCGCCCTGACAAACTCTTCTATCGGAATGATATTCAACAACAACTGCATCGCACCCGTAGGCGTGCTTGGATAAGCCGAGGATATCATTAAACATGCTAACTGCTGCACTTTCTGGAGTTTTTTCCCCTCAGATACAGTTTTTATTGCCGATCCATGCTACACATGCATACGTCAAAATATGACATACCATGGCTGTGCATATCCATTTCATCATGTGCGGTTTTATTCCCCACGTTTTACCAACAATTTGTCTACATTGCATTAGCACTGCAGTTGCTTTTGAGGAAATCCGTGTAATGTGACTTTTCCACGTCAGCTTACTATCTAGTATAATACCAAGAAATTTTGCTTCAGAGGAAAGTTCAAGTTGTTGTCCGTTGATCCACAAAGGGTCCATATCGAGCTTTCGTTTGTTCGAAAACAGAACAACTTCAGTCTTTTCGCTGCTGAACTGTGACTCGTTTTTCCGAGCCCATTCAACAGCAATGTTTATTGCTATTTGTGCCCTGCGTCTTACCATAGGTGCTTTTGCATCCTCCACTATCGCCACCAGATCGTCAGCGTAGGCTTGCGCATATAATTTCAGGTATTTCAGAAGTAAGGGATTCATAACTCGTGTTGTTCCGATACGGATACTGGTATCGGCAGAGGCACCGATACTGCACTAAAACAGTGGTATCGGTATCGGTGAGTAATCACAAGTAACATGCTTGCTCGTGCACGACATTCACTGATATGCGACATGCTCACTGCATGCCGATATAAGATAACCTATTGGCCCTTGAATGCTCTGAACCAATGGCAGGACATCTTTTTCATGTTGAGATTAAAAAAACCTTAATTATCGGTATGGTATCGGCCGATACTGAAAATCTGGATATCGGTATCGGGGGCCAAAAAAAGGTATCGGAACAACACTATTCATAACGCAATTCCACAGGAAGAGCGATAGCGTTCCACCTTGCGGACATCCTTTTCCAAATTTCCTTGTCACAGTTTTCCCATTGAGTTCCACTTGTACCCTTACGGTACTTCACTAAATACTCAATCCAACGGATTAGCACCGGAGGCACCTCTAGTTCTCGTAGAGATGCAACCAAACTGTTGAAAGTGATATTATCAAAAGCTCTCTCGATGTCTAAAAAGACACCAAAGCTCAGTGATTTTTTTTTTGTCAACTCATGCAGCAGTCTCTGTAGACATGCTCGCCTTGGAGCCATACTGTGTAGAGAGAGTTTTGCCTGTAAACCCTGATCCTCATTTAATTTATAGAGGATCATTCGCTCCAGCCACTTCAATTGTAATGACGTTTAGTGTAATCATTCGGTAGGACTTAGCTTCAAAGTAGCTACCTTCAGAAATGATTTCATGTTTATATATTTTTTTCTTGGTTCATTGTTCTTTGCACCTTGCAATTGGCTGACAACCAGTTAAGGGTGTACCCCGCCGACTGCCCGAAGCCGGCTGGGATAGGCTCCACCATGCCCGCGACCTTTGTGAGGAGTAAGCGGTTAAGAAGATGGGTGAATGGATGTTCTTTGCTGTTTACTAATTTGCTGACATCTCAGTAGGCACACCCTCTGCTTTTAATTGATAGGAATGTTGTCTGATTACCCTCACATGGGAGAGTACGTACTGTAACTGTATTTATGTCAGGTTTACATGTTTGACATTTATTAAACACGACACAAAAAGGAGAGAAGACAGTCCAAAGCTCGCGAGGAGAGAGGCGAGGAACGGATGCATACAATTCACTTCTGCACTCTTTAAAAAATCTCTCCTTACCCTCTCTTTATTTGTTTTTTACGCCCCTAGTTACATGGGTGTTCCAACTCTAAAGGGGTGGAGCAGAGCATAGTTGGAACACAGTTTACTTTTTTGTTTATGGGTGTGTGCATGGGAGTGGAAGATTTCTGAGTACATGTGTGGTCACGATTCCAACAAGTTCTTAACAGGCAACAGGCGTGCCTCAGCAGACTGGCACTAACCATTATGCTGCGTTCTTGTTCTTGTACTTATGAGTCATCTCCTGTTAAGCAGCTGTTAATTAGGCTGTCATGCTGTGTGAATGTGAGTGTGGAACAGAGCAAATCATTCTTCATTGCAAGCAGAATTATTCTTCATTGCAGCAAATGAATTATAACTATATTTACAATTATTCCTCCAATTTATTTAGCCTTTAATTGTCTTGGTATGACAATTGAGAACAAATTATCGTTTGTGATGCTTGCCTGGGGTCCATTTCACAAAGCACAGCAGGTTTAGTGAAAACCTTGAGTCAATAAACCCTGAAATGTGGGAAACTGCAATTTGCATTTCAGAAAGGGAGGTAACTGAAACCACTGAAATAGAAGTCTAGCCTGTTTCATAAAAAGAGGTCATTCAAGCTCTGTCAGTTACCGTAGTAACAGACTCTATAAACCGAGCCTGGTCGGTAGCAGGTTTTTCACTATGAACCTCGATGTTTTCTCTGTCCCCACCTCCTTTCAGCCACACGCGACATTTGATTTCCTCATTCATTTAGTCCGTTGCAGCGACTTTTTGCGTAAATACGCCTAAATACGCCAAACGTTACACACAAAAACTTGAAACATTTCTACACAAGCTGTGAAAATTTGAGGTCATTCCAACGAAAATTGTCAGAATTATTGGCCGACGAAATGGGGTCAACCATTTTGGAACACCCTGTATATAAGTGCCAAACAAAATGAAGAACTGACGTTTGCATAACAACTACGTCTCCGTAACATTTACGTCAGTGGTGTCCAAACTACGGCCCGGGGGCCATTTGCGGCCCGCCGTCCATTTTTCAGTGGCCCGCGACATATGCTAAAAATGGCATTTGATTCAGTTCAAATAAAATAAACAAAACAAAAATGTTTGGAGATGGTCAAAGTAAGAAGGGAGGGGATCGAAAAAACAGGTGCCATTAAAGGTTATTTTAGTTAACTAAAACTAATGAAAAAACTAAAACTCAAATTCAAAAAACAATATTGTTACCGAAATAATATAACAACGAAAATGCTTTTTAAGAAACAAAAACTAAATGAAACTACGTTTTATGTTTACAAAACTAACTAAAACTAACTATAATCATCGCAAACATGTCCTTCGTTTTAGTCTTTGGTAATTTAATACTGTATATGAGCCTTTGAGGATGATTTTAAATGTAATTTTTATTAGATTTATTTTGATATAAACCGGAATAATGACGTTTGAAAGTATGTCACACAGAAGTGACATCATCTAGCACCAGCCAATAGAAAACACGCCCATGGTGTTTTTTAAATATTGCGCACAAGTAATACACATTTAAAAGAAAAAAAACTAATACTAATACTGAAACTAACAAACTAAACTAAAACTAAGCATTTTTTAAAGAACTCAACTAATAAAAACTAACAGAATCACCCTGAAAACGAATAAAAACTAACTAAAATGAAAAATTCCAAAACTATAATAACCCTACTGCCATATTACAAATAAATTGGTTTATATACTGTGGCATTTTTCTAAATATGCAAAAGCACAAATAAATTATTTGTACAAATTTTAGGACAAAACACAATTTCTCTTCATAACATTATGTGGCCCTTGCGTCCTTCTGATTATCTGTATGTGGCCCTCACATGAAAAAGTTTGGACACTCCTGATTTACGTCATTTAGTTTTACTTTGTGGCATTGTTTATAACAGCAGCTTGCCTGGATTCACGCTGCTTTACGTTATAACACATGCGCAGTTGCACGCAAAATCTCACAGTAATAGTACACACTCAAGTCAGACGATGGAGGAGGAAGAAGGCAAAATGAATGGAAAAAGTTGCATCTTAAACAGTTGCACTTTGAAAAATATTTTTGTTGTTGCATTTAATTTATGACTGAAAATGTCTGAACTTTATTTTTATGCCTTATAAAAAATGTGTAGGGCACAGTGCCTCCTTTGTTTTCATTTATTTTATGTTGCAGCACTACTGGATTCATTTGTGACATTCTGTTTAATGTTACTTACAAATAAAGTGTGAAAATGTAAGCATGTTGTATAATTTTTAATGTCAGAACTGCAAATACATCTATATCGTGGTATATCGTTACCGTGATATAAAAGGTCCTATACCGTGCTAAAAGTTTTTTTTCCCATATTGCCCAGCACTAGCCCAGAGTATCTGCCGAGCCGTACATATGTTACCAGAAGTGCAGAGACTGAGGACCGGACTCAGATCACTCCGAACGGATGAGACAACCTGTGTCTCCATGTGACGCACTGTTGGCTTCAATGTAAAGATAGTGGTCATGTCATGTGGATTATGAAATAAGTAAAATAAGACTTGTATGTGTTAGCTTCTCATATTATTAATTTAAAATATGATTTACAGGCAACGTTACTCTGACAAGAAAAGAATCAACACACATAAAAAAAAACACCAGCAAAAAACAAAACATCCTTGAAATACAAGGAAGTTGGTACCAAAAGGCGTGTCTGACATAGAAATTAACCTGACATACTTCTTATGTAATTACTTTCCAGTCTAACGAAGTGTGCATCATGACTATGGATGAGTAAGAAAGTGAATTACGTCCTGTGGCGTGATGTGAAGAGGGTCTCGGAGTGGTGGTGTTGAGCCACTTTGTCTGCAACGAGCTGATTCCATTGGCATAAACTTTACACCCGCTGGAACCACGTCAAACTATTGGCAACGGAAGCGAATTTGGTTTTCCTATAAGCTGTATGCCAACCCAGTGATATCCTTAACTAGTGGCAAGCCAAGGTCACATTTGACAGATAAACACATGCAGGTAGTGAACTGTCTGTCCTTCGTTACAGCTTGAATGCTTGTTATTATTATTATTTTTATCTCTTTAAATACCTATTGGTGAAGATGAACTTATAGAACTATTAACTTATTGGACTGAATCTAATGACTCCCGAACTCAATCAACTGGATTAACTAACACTATCGGAATGATGAACTGACTGAAATTTGTTACCCCTGCTGACTTTTAACTAATAGTTTGCTTGACTCTACTGCATCCTAGTATAGTATGGGGGCGGGAATTCATAAGCTTCAGCTTCTTCCCGCCAGCCCTTTTTCTTTTCGGTTATTATACAATATTATATTATACAATGCTGTCCGAAAGGAAAAATGAACAAATAAAAAGCAAAAAAATAGGCTTGTTACTTTTTTCAACCTGTGCGGTTGAGGACACGAAGATTGAACTTTTATTTTGGCACTAACAGAACACAGAATTTTTAAATTATATTGTATCATTAGTTAAATATTCCTTTTGTTTCACCAGAAACATTCAGATTTGGATTTAGTGTAAACATTCTGCATAGCATTGCACCCTTATTAACATTAAACAAAACAAATGAAAAACTATATTGACTTAAAAGCAAATAAGTTTATTAGTGTTGTTTTTTAGTCCGTAAGAGAAAAGAATTAAAGTACATCAATTTATGGTACATGAAATTAAAAAAAAAAAAAAAAAAAAAAAAAAAAGGTAAAACGAGAGCGTTACTGCCATCTACTGTAGTGGATGTGCAATTAGACGTTATTCTAGTCTGACCCCCAAAAAAATAATAATTTCCGTGAATCACATGCGCGCCCCCTGGCATTGTACCGCACCCACTTAGGCTGGCCCACACCACGATTAGAGAAGGACTGCACTATAAGATATAACATATTCATAGGTGACAGTTTGCCTCAGAAAAGAATTAATTTAAAGTGCAGATTGATATACTCTTCTTATTATTGTCATACATTCATACGAGCAAGCAGACACCATTCTTGATAAACTGGAACAGTGGGCTTCTCCTCTGTTGCACATGGAGAAGTTAGAACTGTCAGACTGGTGGTCTGGTCTGGGGTTACCGTTGTAGTGACGTCAACTTGGCAATTGGTGCAGACATTGTGAGTTAGGTTAAAGAGGATCTGTGAGAGAGCAAACATTCATATTGAGAGCAGGAATGTGGACTCGTGTACTGCACGTTAGACGATGTATGCACTTACTTTGGTGGAGGATTTCTGTCACGTTAGCTCCCAGGGCATGTATAACCCGAGCTTTTACATGCCTGGACACTGTTGAGAAATACGAAGAAAAGAAGTCATGAAGTGACTCAAAGAAATACAGTACTTCTATCTACCCTTGGGTTTTTAGTTGTACACTACTTGTGCCATGAACAGAATCATGCATACAGTTGATCGATTGAGAACGGCTCTTTTTTTTATGTGTGAATGGCAATATAATGTCATCAACCCAATTGAAGTCATATCTAGACTCAAATAACCAACAAAAAGTATAACATGGAAACACTTCAAGGTCTGTGTTTCTTAACAGCATTTTCTCACAGTACATGAGATTGTGCTTTGCTACCATCTACTGGTGAAGGCACAGCAATGCTAGTTGTCCTTGGTAAACAAGTAGATTTTATTCCAGTAATTGCCAGTACAATGAGCTTGTGATCATGTGTGCATGCGTGAGGAGATACCTCTTCCTCTGGGTCATCTTCAAAATCTACAAACAAAAGACAAAAGTCTATTATTTCATTATATTGGAGTGGCAGTCGTCAAAATTGCTTTTGTTGCTTTCAAGAAAAAGCCTTTTGTTTTCGAATTTGCTTTTGACAATTGGTTGAAAAACAAATGCTAAGATGTTATATGTGTGAAAATAGGAGGTCTGTATTAGCTGGTTGCAGGGAGATGAACTACGAACTACTTTCTCGGCATACGATCCTATACAGTTACAGTATTGAAATTGGGGAACAGTTGAGACAGTACTTAGTAGAAACAGCATGATTTACGATGTCTTAAATTTGTTAAACATAAACAAGAGGGGCAGCACAGTGGTTGAGTGGTTAGCATGTCCGCCTCCAAGTTCTAAGGACTCCGGTTCGAGTCCAGGCTCCGGCCTTCCTGGGTGGAGTTTGCATGTTCTCGTGCCCGCGTGGGTCGACATTCCAAAGACATGCATGGCAGGTTAATTGGGCACTCTGAATTGTCCCTAGGTGTGCTTGTGAGTGTAATTGGTTGTTCGTCTCTGTGTGCCCTGCGATTGTCTGGCAACCAGTCCAGGGTGTCCCCTGCCTACTGCCCAGAGCCAGCTGAGATAGGCGCCAGCACCCCCGCGACCCTTGTGAGGAATAAGCGGTCAAGAAAATGGATGGATGGATAAACAAGAGGACTGTAGACATTTCATAACTTGCCTTTTAAATACGTGTATAAAGTATATGCTTAAAGATGTTTACAGGAGGAAACGTGTGTGTGTGTGTGTGTGTGTGTGTGTGTGTGTATATATATATATATATATATATATATATATATATATATATATATATATTTAAATTAAAGAATTATACCATTATTCAACAAAAGATGCCTCTGCCAAATCTAATATTGGAGTCTTAGGATGTGAGCGATTTAAAAAAAAATAATACATAAAAAATTTAAATAAAAAAAAAAAAAAAAGGGTGGGGGGTAGGGGGTGGGGGTTCATGTTTTAAAAAAAAAAGAGTGTCCACTTTGCCAACCACCCCACCATTCCTGTCCCCCCCGGCCGTATAAGAGCCTGCAAGATATAAGTCTAATTTGTACGTATACATACAGTTTATACAGTAGTCTGCTCGGGAGATTGGAAGAGTAACATGGCCCCCCTTGTTTTCTTTTCCCTAGGGGGGCCATGACAGAAAATAATTGAGAAGCACTACGTTAGTGGAATATAAGTTAAGCAGCAAAATCCATCCATTTTTATCAATATCAGAAGGCGGCCATTTTGCCACTTGCTGTCGAGTGAAAATGACATCACAGTTGCTCAGGTCCCAGGTAACAACCAATCACAGCGCAGCTTCAGAAAACAGGTGAACTGTGATTGGTCATTGGCTGAGCCCTGAGCAACTGTGATGTCATCTTCAATCGACAGCAAGTGGCAAAATGGCCGCCTTCTGAGTTGGATAAAATGGCTGGATTTTGCTGCATATTTCAGATTTCACAAATGTAATATTAATCAGAATGTCATGTTTAGACTAGTGATGTCACATATGACATATTATTGTCAAGAAATGTTAAAGGTTGACTGCCTCTTTAAATTTACAGTGATGTTTCATACTGTGTCACTTGCCCTAAAAAAAGCAAAAAACAAAAAAAACAAAAAAAAAACAAGTTAAAAACAAATTATTCATGGGAAGAACAGTGTAATAGAATCCATGCAATTTAGTCCGCAATTGTTTTCTCATGAATTTGTCTGTTTTTGAGTGTAAAACGATTGCTCTGTTTACAAGCATAAAATGTAATGAAATGAATGAGGCATCCTATTTTCACACATTGCCACATCCAATATGGCGACGGCATCAACATAAAGTACAACTTAGTGCTCATGGCTGCATCTTTACGTCTGGACTCCCACCTGGCGTGTCGTCCACCACGATACAGATGTTGCTGGTGACATTGCCCACGATGTTGCTTATCTCGCCGAAGTCGGCCACGTTGAAGACGTGCGTGTCGAGGGGCGGCGACGCAATGGTCCTCAGCTCGTCCTCGTCTGCATTAGCCACTCCTGCCCAGCAAGGAAGGAAGTCAAGTCAGCGCCACCTAGCAGGAAACTGCTCCGCCCCTCCGCCGCAGCAACGCCAACTCGTACCGATGGCAAATACTTCGATCCCGGCGGCCTTCACGTCCAGTGCGGGCTGCGTCACGTTGTCGCCCGACATCCCATCTGTGACGAGGACGATCACATTGGGAACATTGTCTCTGTCTCCGGCTGCTGGGGTGAAGCTATTGGCCAGGACAAAGTTCAGCGCCGCACCTTTGTGGAGGTCATTTGGGTTTGTCAAGGACACATTACATAGCTCAGGAATTGCTAGCATGTGATGCTACATAAGTGTAGCTGGCGCGTACCTGTTGCTGTGCCTCCACTTCTGTACGGCACGCTGCTGATGGCGTTCAGGAGGGCCGCTTCGGTCATGTGAGTGTTCAGGTCCCACTCCACAGTTTGGATGTTGCTGAACTGCACGAAGCCTGCGCACATGCCAAACACGTCACGCGCACGTCACATGCACATCGCCGGCTGTGATGTCAAAGGTGCGAGCGAGCTCACCGACGCGTATGCGACCGTCGTCCACCATGAAGCCCATTGCAAGACTCTCCAGGAAGTTTAAGACCAGGTCGAAGTTTATGGGTCCGACGCTCCCGGAGCCATCCACCAGGAACACAATGTCGGCCTCACCAGTGACACACATGACATTTGGATCACCTGCGCACGCCCGCACATGCAAACACAAAAGTGCTCACTGATGCGTAATTTGTTACTCCAGCTAGTAGATTTTCAGCCACAACATTTCGCTAATTCACGAAATGGCACCTTGAGTTTGAGTTGGCAAACTGTTACAAGAGCTCCACAAATTGTCTTCTGAATTTGTATTTATTTATATGTATTTGTCATTGAATGTTTATTGTAAGTTGTGAAATCCTGTTTGGGGGCTTTTTTGGCCATGTCATTCATTGGAGGACAATACTCCTCGTTTGTGTAAAACGTAATGTCGGTGCTGTTGGACCTTGCAACGTGACGGCTGGCGGAGCTGAAACGCGACGATCATCATCAACGTGAATACGGTAGAGACGTTTAGAGGAAGGAGTGCTGGTGCTAAAAAGTCAAGTGAAGCTCACAAGACGACTAAATGGGGACTGGAGAACTGAATCTTCTTGCTGTATGCGTTATTCGTCAGCGGCCAATCTGGCACCTATTAGAAAATGACATTTGCTGATTTCCTTTCCAAGTGTGCTTGCAGCAAGTCGCCTCTGAGTGACGTTTTTGGATGATCCTGGCCGCCTCCAAATGCTCACTGGGGACTTTTGTGCCTTGCTACTCATCCCCTATCAGCTCCACGTGTGTACTGCTGTCAACATCGGATATTTTCAGAGTCGATTAATCTATCAATTATTCCATCGATTAATTGTCTAATCGTAATCAATCTAATTTTCAATTAAATTGTATTACAAAAGCATCTCTTCTGTTTTTTGTTGCTACTTTGTGTTCTAGTATTTTTCACCCGAGTAAGGTGATTTTCTGTTGATACTTTTTACAACAAATAAACTGTTTGCTCCTGTTTCTTTTGTCTCACAGCACCTAACAATTGATGTTCTATATTACCAGTTCGGTCATTGTTTTCCAAAAATAAAAAAACCACGGAAACAATTGAAAGGACTACATCATTTTCCACTTGTTCCAAGAATCAAAAGTAATCACAGCAGCAAATGTTACATCTGGACAAGCAGGTTCCCAGTTCACTGCTCTTCATGTCGAGAAAATCTTGTTGATTGTGTTGAGACACGAGCTGAACAATTCCATGACTTTGATTTTCAGAGAAAATGCAGCAGGAGGCTGGGATGGCATTGTAGTTAATAGCTCGGCTCAAAATATTGGTATATTATGCAACATCTACAACAGGTTTTAAGGGTGTAAATCTCTCCAATCAAGACGATACAAAGACGGTTTGATTTGAAAATGAAATGATTCGGTTGGGTTCGATTCAGCAGGATTACGATTTGATGTTCGATTCAGTAGGATTACTATTGGATTTGGTTGGATTCGGTGTAGTGGTACAACGATTATGATTACTCAACAATTAGTTAATTGTCAAATTAATTCACAATTACTTTTGTTACTCCATTAATGGTTTGAATATCTTGTTTAATTTCAAACGCTCAAATTCCAGGCCTGGCTCCAGAGGGGGGCCCCGATGATCCGCGTCCGGGCAAGGGAAACCGCGATCCAATATTGATACTCATCATAAGAGGTCATTGAGCCGTGTTTTGTTTGGTCCCTCATCTATGACCTGTTTGCCAGGGGCATAAAGCCCCAGACAACATAGCTCTTAGGATCATTGGGACACGCAAACCCCTCCACCACGATAAGGTAATGACTCACGGAGGGTTATATAAACGTACTAAAGTACCCAAAAAAATATCACAAGTGCATCATGAAACTTCATATTCCCATCACTACTTTTTCATTACCTGAAATTCATTACCTGGACTTTTGTTATTAGAAAATAATAAGAGAAGTTTTAAAAAGAAGTTGAAACTTCTTTTGTTTACACAATAATGAATATGACATGAGAACTTTTGAGCATTGGAACAATGAGTTAAAGTGTTGGATTTGTATATTCATTATATTTTGGATAATTGAAAATAATTGGAGCATATTTACTTATTTATTTATTTACTTATTTTGATTGTACTACAATTATCTATTTGTTATTTGACTGCATTGACCTTTCATTTATTTTTATTTTTTATGTTTACTTTGGTTGTTTAGTGTATGTGTGTGAGAGTAGGTGTGTATATGTCTATATGTATATTAGAAATGATTGTAATGAATTTGAAAAGACCCCAGGAAGATTAGCTCCTGAGATGGGGCTCTTAATAAACGAAACGAAACGAAACAAAACTACTTTAAACATTCACTAAAAGATTTTGGCTTGCAGCATTTGGGCACAAAGTGTAGCTGTGGGAGGTTACCTGGGCTGCCGCCACCAGAAAAGTAATAAAAGAGAACACCATTATTTATTCCATTTTAATTTGTGAATGTACAGATTTGCCTTACTCAAGCATTTCGCGAAACAAGTTGGAATGACTGTGGATAATGTGCAATATTAGCTTGTGACATTCTGATGAGCTACTAATAATGCAACCTTATACTTTCAGTATAAGTAGATGTTATGCAGCAGCCAACAGGTTTCATCTTGGACCTTTTGACATTAGCTTCAGGCTTGGCTGGAGGCAAATTGGCACTTGTGTGTTTCAGCTTCCCTTGTAAATCATTGTTCTGGTGTACAATGTGCCAAGTGTAGGTGTGGGACGTTACTTATGTGTTCAGGATTGGAACTAACGCCCTTACATTCGTTACGTTACATAACAAGCCTACTTTTTTGCTGTAACTTCTAACTTAACTTTACATTTTCCCATTCTATTACGGCCCTAGAGTTATTGTACAAGCATTACTTACGTTATTTATTATTATGTTAGGCTACGTGATCCAATTGCAAAGTCTCCCCCTGCAGCGCCGTGGCATGCTTAAAAAAGAAACAAAAAAACAAACAAACAAACAAAAAAACACCCGGAGTTGTTAGGATTGCTTTAAAAACATCTCTCTCCCCTCATCGGGTGGGGTCAGACATTTTGGATTGATTACTACGAGTGTTGTGTGTGGGGGGGGGTGTGTGTGTTCTTTTACATAATACATAGTGAGGACCAAAATACGTCTTTATCCAACAGAATGAGGACATTTTTGTGAAGTGAGGACATTTTGGCCGGTCCTCACTTTGCAAGACCTCTTTTTGAAGGTCAAGACTTGGTTTTAGAGTTTAGGTTTGAATTGGGTTATGGTTGGGATTAGGGTAAGGGTTAGGTTTAGGCAATCATTTTTGATGGTTGCGGTTAGGGTAAGGCTCTAGGAAATGCATTATGTCAATGGATGTCCTCACAAAGATATATGTACAAGGATGTGTGGGTGTGTGTGTGTGCGTGTATGTGTGTGTGTGTGTGTGTGTGTGTGGGTGTGTGTGTGCGTGCGCGCGCTTATATCTTTCATTATTGAATAACTTATAAAGTTATTAGTTACTTTTTCAGAGTAACTATACCTCTTTATTTTTCAAAAGTAGCTTTAACAACACGGCTTGTGTTGACTAGGGATGTCACAATAAGGGCAATATTGTGATATCGTGATATTAAAACTGCCACAATATCGTCGTCGTCATGTTCACAATATTTAAAAGGAACACATTTGTTAAAAAAGTCAGGTTGATTTCCATTTGTGTAGTTCGAGCACCCTCTAGTGGCTAGTTTATTAGTGCAATTTAATTTTCATTATGGATGTTTTGGCCTTCTATGTTTAAAATCTATGATAATTGTCCGATGAAGGGGAACCTAATTTGCTTGTGAAGCGATCAATGTGTGCTTGCATTAGCAAGTACGTGCCTCAATACTGTTATTAGAGATTGTAGGTGGTTTATATGCATTGCTGTTATGTACAAAAGCACACTATTGTGTTCTTTTTTAAATATCGCCAATGCCCCCACAATATCGTGATAATACCGTATCGTTTGGATATCGTTACATCCCTAGTGTTGACGGTAGCTGAAGAGTAATTAAAAGAGAAAAACATGTTATTTATTCAATTTTTATTCATGAATGTACAGTATTACCTTGGGAATTTGGTATTTGTTGAAAATTAAAAAATAAAATAATATATATATATATATATATATATATATATATATATATATATATATATATATATATATATATATATATATATATATACATATATCTATAGTCAAAACAACTGTGGGTATAGGATTGTTCCGGTGTACAATGTGTGACGTACGGGTGTGGGAGGTTACCTGATCCACTGAACTGGGCTGACACATTTACTAAAGAAAAAAGAAGAAGAAAAAACATGTTATTAATTAACGTTGGCTTCTTGTAAATATTATTTGAGGATAGTTGTCTATCGCTGCCATAGGGAGGAATCCTCCATATTAAACTGCGGGCTAAAAGTAATAATGTATTTATATAGCACCTTTCAAGCAACACAGCACAAGGTCCTTTACAAACAAATGAAATACAAACACATAAAAGCCGCCAGGCAATTAAAACAATTAGACATAAGGAAAATAAAAAGAACAAACATACAAATATACTAATACAATAAAAGTCAAACAATGTAATCAGAAAACGCAAGCCCCAAAAAATAAGTCTTTAAAAGAGACTTAAAAGATGTTAGAGACCTTTCTAACATGGTTAGGGATGCTGTTCCAGTCTCGGGGCCTTAACATTAACAACAAAAGCACGATCACCTTTTTTAACTTGGACTCTGGAACTGCCAATAATGCTTGATTAGCGCATCTTAACGATCATTTTGGTCTATATGGATTTTGATTGATTGATTGATTGATTGATTGATTGATTTGATTTATTGAACATATAAGCATACAAACAAAAAGCAGAGAAACAAAGAATTAAAAAAGAAAAGAAAAGAAAAAAAACATAAAATCATTACAGTTTACATGTTCAAAAGGGAGTAGGAAGAAGTTAAAAACGTATCTAGTCCTACCCCTTATACATTATATATTTAGACTTATCTCATTATTAATACAATACTCAGTTAATATTTTTAAAAATAAAATATATAAACCTGGTTATGAATACAAGTGCACTTGGACATGCGTGCATTTGCCAGCAACATATGTACATGAAATTCCTAGACATATACCATAATACATTTATAAATCATATACTCATACTCATATATACAATTTTCATGCTCTTATCTGACACAAATAATTTTTTTTTAACTTTGCTTTTAAACAATTTTTTAAACTCAACAAGTGAGTCAGAGCTTTTTAGGTCAATTCCCAAATTATTCTACAAATTAAAACCTTCAACAGATACACACCTTTGCTTAATATTTGTTCTTGTTTTGGGTTTTTGTAGACACTTGTACCCCTTATATCATAAGGACTGTGTCTAATTTCAAACAACGAGCGGGGGATGCAGCCGTGATACCCCCGCGGAGAAGGCTACACTGTTCCTTCACTCAGACCGAGTCGGGAATTAATAGTTGCGACATGCGCCAGTGACTTGTATGCAATGTAGACTAAAGTAATTACGTATTGTAAATACTAATACAGTGATACCTCAGCTCACGAACATAATTGGTTCCCAGAAAGTGTGTGTAAGGCGAAAAGTTTGTCTTCCGAACATTTATTTCCCATAAGAAACCATTAAAATGAGAATAATCCGTTCACAGGTCCCTATAAAACATAATTTTCTACTAAATAAGCCTTAAAACTACACAAAAATATACCTTATTGTACGTATAATAAATGTGCTATTGTATTGTAATTAAAGAAATAAATTGTACTGTATAATAAAGTCATTTTATTTTACTTTGTGATGGTAGACTTACTTAATTCGCGAGCGTTTCACCGCGTAGGGTGTTTATGGAACGGTTGCCGCTCATTCGCGCTTTCGTGCTCACCGGAGCGGAGGAGGCGTGTCCCTTTGTGACCGAGGAAGTGGAGCACTTTAGCGAGTCAACAAAAAGTGAGCGCCGCCAACTACTTTCACCTCTTTCCTGGGACTAAACAGCCGTGGCACGATTTTCTCCTTTTTTGAGGTACGTGATGGCACTTTCGCTTTTTTTAGTGGCGCGAACTCCATTGACTACAATGCAAACGCGCCGCCGAATCGCAGTCCCTCGCTGGTAAGCATTAGGCTTAACACTAGCCTGTGGTGGGGTCTTTTTCGGTCCCATAATAGCAAAAGTACACTCAAAATGTCTATCAAACACAAACCGCGTCCGCACTAAAAGAAAGGGGGTGACGAACTGGGACGCCGTGAGCGTGCGTCAGCTTCTTGTGGCCGCCACCGTGGTGCTGTTCGACCGCGTGGTTTGGTTCGTCCGGCGAAAACGAGTTCGTCAGCAGAGACTATATATACTCGCGAATTTAATGTTCGTGAGGCGAAAAGTTCGTGAGCTTAAGCGTTCGTCAGCCGAGGTATCACTGTATAATGTTTTGATCGCTTGTCGATGTCTTATTTCATACGACGCCGGACACGCCGCTCCTTCGTTGCGTCAAAAATGAACAGTCTGCCTGCATACGTCATAAATATCACCACACATTATCACTTATGAGCTTTTAAATGGGATGACAGGAACATAAATACGTGAAATATTTAATCTGAAGATGAAAAATGGTCCTCTCAAAAGAGTCACAATGACACCCCGCCCCAAAATGCACATAGGCTATATTGACTTGTAAATACAATACGGTATTTTAGTGTCCCTCGTGTATTACTTGGGGTGGGGTGGTGGGACAAAACAAAACAAACAAACAAACAAACGAAAACATTTTCATTTTCTGCATGTGACCAAAATCATTGGAGACATAACATCCATGATAAGTTATCAAGAAAGCACTTTTCACAGGCCACATCAAATGGCAAATAACCTTTTAATTGACACCAAATTATGAAATGAAATTTCCCACTGTGGTAATATGACCTCATTTACTCAAGAAAATACCACAAGGAGCAACAATAAAATAACCAAAACCTCAGCAAATGAATTGTATGCTGAGTGTGATCTTCAAAGTTGAGGCTGATTTCATCTCTTGAGAGGTCAAACTTCCAAAACGTTTAAAGGGTTCAAATCTTGGACGATGACCTTGCCTGCTATTGGAATTGACTTTCCACTGATATTTTAACAGTTCCTGAAAATTTCAGGTTCATATCTTTTTCCTAAGGTACTGGTTGCTATGGACATTTGAAAGATGCAAGTACCAAAACTTTAAAGCCCTTTTTCTCAAAACTAGCGATTTCAACCTCTGGCAAAAGTGAAAATCAAAATTGAGATATTGATATATTTGAATTCTGCACTTAATTCCCTTTAAAATGATGTATAATATATGGATGTAGCGCAAAAATTGACAACGTTACAGCAGTTTTAATTTTGGAAGGTTGAAATCCCAAGTTTTGAGAAAAGGGGCTTTAAAGTTTTGGTACTTGCATCTTTCAAATGTCCATAGCAACCAGAACCTTAGAAAAAAAGATATGAACCTGACATTTTCAGGATTTGTTAAAATATCAGTGGAAAGTCAATTCCAATAGGAGGAAAGGTCATCGTCCGAGATTTGAACCCTTTCAACGTTTTGGAAGTTTGACCTCTCAAGAGATGAAATCAGCCTCATCTTTGAAGATCACACTCGGCATACAATCACGTTTTGCTGAGGTTTTGGTTATTTTATTGTTGCTCCTTTTGTTATTTTCTTGCATAAATTAGGTCAGATTACCACAGTGGGAAATTTGATTTCATAATTTTGTGTCAATTAAAAGGTTATTTGTCATTTGATGTGGCCTGTGAAAAGTGCTTTATTGATAACTTATGGATGTGATGTCTCAAATGCTTTTGAAAATGAATAAAATTAAAATGTTTTTATTTTTTTTTTTTATTTTTTTATTTTGTTATGTTTTATCCCACCACCCCACCCCAAGTAATACACAAGGGACACTCAACTTTATTTACAAGTCAATATAGCCTGTGTGCATTTTGGGCGGGTTTCATACTGTGACTCTTTTGAGAGGACCAAGTTTCATCTTCAGGTTAAATATTTCATAGCTCATTTTTATGTTCATGTCAACCCGTTTAAAAGAGCATAAAGTGAAAATGTGTGGCGATATTGCGACATATGCAGGTAGACGGTTTTTTTTTTTTTTGTTCGTTTTTTTTGACGCAACGAAGAAACGGCGTGTCCGGCGTCGTATGAAATAGACAAAATCGACAAGCAATCAAACCATTACATTAGTATTTATGATACATTATTACATTAGTCTACATTGCATACAAGGCACTGATGCTAATTCCCGACTCGGTCTGAGTGAAGGAACAGTGTCGTTTGCTCCGCGGGGGGATCGCGGCTGCATCCCTCGCTCGAGTTCAACATGGTTTAGTCAAGTGTGTGAATGTAGTCATTTGAATTAAAAGTAGACATTGATTCATTAAGGAAACGATCCTGGAGAATATCTCTTGATGTTTGGATGATAATTCGCCGGTAAACGGACTAATGACAACAGCTTCTTCTCCATTGGGAAGGATGACTGTTCACGTTCGTGCTGACTAGTGTGTTTCGACTTTTTTGGTTGCTATGTCCATCCATCCATTAGCAGATTCGATCATCCTCACAATATTTATATAAATCATTTGTGAATTACGTCTGAGGCTAAGAAATTCAAATTGTTTTTAAAAAGGTGCCAAAGACGCAGTGCTAGCTAGCAGCTTGGCTAAAAACACGCCCCCTTGTTACAAGGCATACTGTCTAATAATTGCTTACGTTGATACACTTCTATTACAATTTTGACTTTTGTGCTGCTTGGAAATGAAACTAGAGACCTCAAGGAAGATATTTGTGGATCAATCTCAAAATGGACAAAAAATGACCAACTGTCTAATATCGTCCATATCACTAGATTGAGCCTGCCGACATACATATATATATATATATATATATATATATATATATATATATATATATATATAATATATATATATATATATATATATATATAATAGATATATATATATATATATATATATATATATATATATATATATATATAATAGATATATATATATATATATATATATATATATATATAATAGATATATATATAATATATATATATATATATATATATATATATATATATATATATATATATATATATATTTTATATATATATATATATATATATATATATATATATATATATAATATATATATATATATATATATATATATATATATTTTATATATATATATATATATATATATATATATATATATATATATATATATATATATAATAGATATATATATAATATATATATATATATATATATATATATATATATATATATATATATATATATAATATATATATATATATATTTTATATATATATATATATATATATATATATATATATATATATATATATAATAGATAGATAATTATGATATGTTAATAGATTAATTAATCGTAAAAAATTGTCGCATTAATCACGTATTAACGCATATTAATCGCACTATTTTTCTTGACCGCGCTTGAGCCTTGAACGTAACCACGGATGGTTACATAGAAGGCTGCGCAGGTCAGTGATTAGGTCAATGCACGGCATTTCCTATGCCTGTTGTTCCAAAATAAGCGGGGTGACTCCAGTTGGTGTGCTCGGTGGTAAATTTCGCTTTAAAAAACACCCCGACGGGACTTTCGATAAAACAAAAGTAATTTGCATTTAATTAATTAATAATTGCTAAATTGTCCCCAATTGATATGATACTGTTACGTTTTGAGCAATACACGCATGCATGCAATTGCGTACATGCATTTAATCAATGTTTGGAAATGACATTCAGATAATAAAATGCGTTAATGTCAAAATATTATGGTATTTTGTATTTATTTTATATTAGGCGAATACGCAAGTAATTTAGCTAATAAATCGTGATTAATCAAAATTAAAAAGTGTGATTAATCAGATTAAAATTTATAATCATTTGACAGCACTAACATATATATATATATATATATATATATATATATATATATATATATATATATATATATATATATATATATATATATATAAAGGAAAAGCCTCTCCTGCTGTGAGCAACAATGTTGCTCACATTTTTTTCCATTGCAATTTTGTTGTTGTTTTTATTTTTGCATGTCTGTTAAATGGACCGCACTTCCATGGTCACACCAGCATGTTTTGTAGTCCTAACCCTGCCTACTTGCTACGTGCTACATCGAAAGAGGTGAGGTAAATACTGCATTTATTATTATTATTTTTTTTAAATCAGTATTATACAAAGTTAATGTTGGGGTTAAATATGAATTAAACCTACAACTTATCAATACAAATCATTCAAGCTAGGGGTGCACCGATCACAATTTTCCGGCCTATCACCGATCCCCGATCTTTTAAAAAGTCTGACCTGCGGATCCCGATTATTGTCGATACCGATTTTTTTCATTACAAGCAGCATATACCTTCAGTGTTCCAATCTTGTTTTATAGGAAAACATTGAACAATAAACAAACGGGTTGTTTTAACTGCATGTGAAGTGGTTCTCTCAAATAAAAATGAAAATCCTATTAATCATCTCAGCAGAAGAGGACAGTGGCTGACTTTTTCAGACCTCTGAGGATGGAGATGAGATTGGTGGAAAAGATCGGCTTTATTTTTAAGAGATCGGCCAATCACCGATCTTCCAAAATTAAGGAAATCGGGGCCCATAAATCAGCTGGACGATCGATCGGTGCACCCCTTATTCAAGCCTTTAAATAAGAAATGTAACAAGGACTCACCATTAATCAGTGTTATAGACACTAACAGAAAGAACGACCAAAGAAACTGATCCATCGCTGACTGTAGCCTCTCGCAACGTCTCACAAGAATGACACCTTCATAAATGACTTCATATTTATGTTTTTTGGTTCATTGTTCTTTGCTCTTTATTAATTTTCTAACATCTCAGTAGGCACACCCTCTGCTTTTAATTGGTGGGAATGTTGTCTGATGACCCTCACCTGGGAGCGAGCGTCCTGTAACTATTTAATTAGCCTTTAATTGTCTTGGTATGTCAATAGTCAATGATCAAAAGGTTGTAGCCCGGCCTATAATGTTTTTGGTGTTTCTGGAGATTACAGTGACCTTTAAGGACTTGAATAACCAGATTCAATTGACTTTGACTCAAACTCAAGATGTGGTTGCAAAGGTGAAGGCCATCCAACGTCCTTTTTATTCCTTTCCAATCGGTACGTTTTTCCCACACTGCTTGCCAGAGTTTGCAGCTCCACTCCTGCAAAGTGTACACGCAGCTAGCATGTGACGTCAAAATAAAGGGTTCTGGGCCCTCAATCGGGAGCTCAGATCCCAGTTTTACGTTTATCAGGCTCCTCATTTCCCTGGACTCCATGATGACCAGGTATCCATGTAATGAGAAGATTATTACACTTACAGGATACAATCATGTTGTCAATAAAGAATTAAAGTGCAGACTCTCTGCTTTAATTTAAGAGTATTGACATCCAAATTGGAGCAAGGGTTTAGGAATACAACTCTTTAAAGTCTCTTTTTCAGGGTACCAAAAGTAATTGGACAATTGACTCAGAAGGCTGCAAAAAATAAAAAATAAAAACATGGGCCTTCCCACGGGCTCACCACCGGTGTGAGGGGCCAAAGGGTTCGGGTGCAGAACAGGCTGGGCGGCAGCCAAGGGCGGAGACCTTGGCGGACCGATCCCCGGCTACAGAAGCTGGCTCTCGGGACATGGAATGTCACCTCTCTGGCAGGGAAGGAGCCCGAGCTGGTGTGTGAGGCCGAGAAGTTCCGACTAGACATAGTCGGACTCCCCTCCACACACAGCTTGGGCTCTGGTACCAGTCCTCACGAGAGGGGTTGGACTCTCTTCCACTCTGGTGTTGCCCACGGTGAGAGGCGCAGAGCAGGTGTGGGCATACTTATTGCCCCCCGGCTCGGCGCCTGTACGTTGGGGTTCACCCCGGTAGACGAGAGGGTAGCATCCCTCTGCCTTCGAGTGGGGGGACGGGTCCTGACTGTTGCTTGTGCATATGCACCAAACAGCAGTGACTTCATGTTTATATATATATATTTTTTTGGTTTATTGCTCTTTGCTGTTTACTAATTTGCTGACATCTCAGTACGCACACCCTCTGCTTTTAATTGATAGGAATGTTGCCTGATTACCCTCACAAGGGAGAGTGCGTCCTGTAACTGTATTTATGTCAGGTTTACATGTTTGACATTTATTAAACACGACACAAAAAGGAGAGAAGACACTTAGTTCAAAGCTCGCGAGGAGAAAGGCAAGGAACTGACGCATACAATTCACTTCTGCACTCTTTAAAAAAAAAAAATCATCTCCACACCCTCTCTTTATTTGTTTTTTACGCCCCTAGTTACATGGGTGTTCCAACTCTAAAGGGGTGGAGCAGAGCATAGTTGGAACACAGTTTACTTTTCTGTTTATGGGTGTGTGCATGTGAGTGGAAGATTGCTGAGTACGTGTGGTCACGATTCCAATAAGTTCTTAACAGGCAACAGGCGTGCCTCAGCAGACTGGCACTAACCATTATGCTGTGTTTGATGTTGTTGTTCTTGTACTTATGAGTCATCTCCTGTTAAGCAGCTGTTAGATAGGCTGTCACGTTATGTGAATGTGAGTGTGGAACAGAGCAAAGTATTCTTCGTTCAAGCAGAAGCAATTCTTCATTGCAGCGAATGAATGACAACTACGTTTTCAATTATTCCTACAATTTATTTAGCCTTTTATTGTCTTGGTATGACAATTGAGAACAAATTATCGTTTGTGATGCTTGCCTGGGGTCCATTTCACAAAGCAGGTTTAGTGACAACCCTGAGGCAATAAACCCTGAAAGTGGGAAGCTCTGCAATTTCCATTTCAGAAAGGGAGGTAACTGAAACCAGTGAAATAGAAGTAACTCTAGCCTGTTTCATAAAAAGAGGTAATTCAAGCTCTCGGTCAGTAACAGACTCTATGAACCGAGCCTGGTTGGTAGCAGGTTTTTCACTATGAACCTCGAGGTTTTCTCTGTCCCCGCCTCCTTTCAGCACCACGCGACATTTGATTTCCTCATTCATTTAGTCCGCTACAGCGACTTTTTGCATAAATACGCCTATAGAGCATAAAGTCCACTTTTGTCACGAACATGGCATGTCCTTTTGACAATGACCCTTTTGATGAAGGTGCCGCATTATTGGGAAATATACATTCGTCGTGAGATTGTCATCAGATCGCGCATAGATATGCTGGCATTTCCGGACAGTTATCTTTTTGAACGGTTCCGTTTCACATCACATTCCATCATCTACAATTACGTACACAACTTAATCCATCCTTACATTTGCAACATTACCAGTCGTAGTCATATGCACTCACATCACGTACTGTATTGTGTGTCGCGCTCCGATTTTTCTGATGACGTTTGAATAGTGCTTTTATATTTCATCTAAAGGTTTTTTATATTTCATCTTAAGTCAAGTGTGCTTCTCCCCTGCGGGATTGCACCTAAATGTAATGAATTAATGAAGGGACTGTCTGCCAGTTTCACTCCGGAAAAGACACTTTTTAAATACAGGATTTAAACAAACAAACTACTTCTCAATTTATAGATATGGGCTTTTCATAACCTGTGGAGGTGATTTTGTCCTAAACCCCCACACCCCCAGCCTGTATTTTGCCATTTTGTCTGTGTTTTGTAAACAGCGGGACGTTTCTGTGGAAAGACAGTGTTTACACCCCTTCAGCCAATCGCAGAGCAGGGGGGTGGTGTGTCGCAAACGGGGCCGGGCGAACGTGTCAGCTGCTTGACGTCACTCCCGCGGCAATTTGAAAGCATGCACGGATTTTTATTTTTTTTTTCCACTCACTCACAGGTTTCCCCTGTAATATTATTGTGATTGCAAAGGACTACATTTCAATTGACGCACTGACCCCACACCTGAGCAGCAACGTTCTCTCATGCTGCCTTCCTCAAGAGCCGCTTACAGGGTAACGTGCAGCTTTTCTTGAATTTATAATTGTCTGACTTAAGTGCTCACTGAGCCTGAAAATATGATTTTATCTTGAAATGTCAGACATAATCCAAATCTCTAGAAACTCAGCTTTCAAACAATGTATAGCATCACGGGCAAGCATGCAGGATAAGAGTGAGAAAGGGGCCGGGCGCTCTAAACGATAAGAGGTTTTAAGGACATCCCCTGATCTTAACTCCATAGGAGGACAAGGAAAAACTAAAGAAAAATGAGAGAAAAAAAAAAACAGACAAAAAATATGAAATCTTGAGAAGGAGCATCATACTAATAGATAAACAATCATGTCCTGTAAAAATGAAGAGTCTCAAGACACCATTCAAAAACAAGGGCGTTTGTACCTCAAGGCGTGCCTCACTTTTATTATTTACTTCTTCTGTAACGATCACAAATGCCTTGCATGCTGAATTAATAGTATGCAAAACTTTACAGTGGATGAGAGGTTAATTACATCCTGTGGTGTGATCTGAAGAGGGCCCTGTCCTAAATGTAAGGGTTGAACCACATTGTCTTGTCCAGTCAAATACAGTACATCAGTAACTAGAGGTGTGCAAAATTTCCGATTCTTAGATTATTCACGATTCGGCCGTGCAACAATCGAGAACGATTCACAAACGTCCAAATTCCGATTATATAAATATGCCAAGGGAAGCGAAACGAGCGAAAAGTACGCGGAACTGAAACGCAGTAGCGCGCGCGGTCTTCGGGACGCTTTTTGGGACGGACCGAGAGTACACATCCACAACTCACGCCTCGAGATTCAAAACAACAACAAGCATGGCTGAGCTGACCAACCCACCTCTTCGTGAGATCAGACCTGCTCCGAAAAGGCAAACAACTTCAGGCGGAAGTATCAGCTAGCTGGCTGCAGTGCGTCGGTTAGCTCTCTACAGGGCGCCGCGCAGTGATACGAACGAACGAACAGAAAAGTAGTGGCTGGCGGTAATGGCGTCTGACTTTATTCAGAAAAGAGTATTGTGGTGGAAATGTATCACGCTTTTGAAAACAAATAGTTTTTAGAAGAAAAACGCTTTATTTCCGAGACCCCAGCCAGCTTGCTGGACTATTTTCCTCTCGTCCAACGCCGAAGTCAGTGCTGATCGCACACACGGGAGGTGAGGATCAAATTGAGCTTCATGTTAAAAAAGCCGAACGATAGTAGTTTATTTAGGCCTGAGAGGACTTTTGTACTATTTTTGTAACTAATGTACGAAACATTAAAAGCGCCAAAATACATTGTTTTTTTTCTGCTGCCTGGGGGGAAATCAATAATCGTTTTATAATCGAATCGTAGCCTCTGAATCGTAATCGCAATCGAATCGTGAGGTGCCCCAAGATTCCCACCTCTATCAGTAACGAGCTGACCCTGTTTACACACTTTATTAGATATGTAAATAAATGTTAATGCCATCAAAACACATTTTCATTGTTTTTGTTCATGTTTTATGAAAGGCAAGTGTTGTGTACTGTAAGGTTTGGATCCCAAATGCAGACACAAATAAGATTTTCTCCATTTAATCACATCGAGAGGCAGAAACTCAGAGACGCTGTACACCGGACAGTTGGACAATAATCCGAAAAACCACACACAATTCACAGACTGCACCTACAGACAGTGAATCGTAAAGGACTAAAGAATGACATCACATCACGTTTTGTAAACAGACACTTGTTACATCAGTACCTAAACAGACACATAACAGGTCATGAACTCTGCCGCATGCGACCCAGGTCCAACTGTCTGGTGTACAGCGTCTCTGAATTTCTGCCTCTCGATGTGAATAAATGGAGAAAATCTTATTTGTGTCTGCATTTGGGATCCAAACCTTTCAGTACACAACAGCAAGAACTGTTGAGATATTTGAGATGTCACTAAACCAAAAAATATTAGCGTCAAAGTCACTGTTGTGCAGAAAATGCATCATTTCACAAAAAGCTGATTTTCTCCTTATTTTGCCTGAGATTGTTGATTTATGTCCAACTGAGCCATTTTCAATTGATGATCACGAAAGAACAGAATACGGTTGAAACATACTTTTTTTTTTTTCTAATGAAATAGCAGAACCAAATCTTTCAAATGGTACCCAACGTGTTATTTGAGTCATAACACACAATGTTCTAGTCAGCCTTGAAAATGTTGGAAATTGGTGGGATTGTAGAAGTTACCTTTTCAGAAAATGCTTGGTATTTAAAGAGTTAATTATTGCAAATATGTTTTCACAGCTAACGTTTTACCCTGACAAGAAGAGAATCAATACACATTAAAAAAAAACAGCAACAAAAAACAACAACAAAAACAAAATCACATCCTTACAAAATACAAGGAAGTTGGCACCAAAAGGCGTGTCTGACATAGAAATTAACCTGACATACTTCTTGTGTAATTACTTTCCAGTCTAACGAAGTGTGCATCATGACTATGGATGAGTCAGAAAGTGAATTACGTCCTGTGGCGTGATGTGAAGAGGGTCTCGGAGTGGTGGTGTTGAGCCACTTTGTCTGCAACGAGCTGATTCCATTGGCATAAACTTTACACCCGCTGGAACCACGTCAAACTATTGGCAACGGAAGCGAATTTGGTTTTCCTATAAGCTGTATGCCAACCCAGTGATATCCTTAACTAGTGGCAAGCCAAGGTCACATTTGACAGATAAACACATGCAGGTAGTGACCTGTCTGTCCTTCGTTACAGCTTGAGTGCTCTTAATTTTTTATCTCTTTAAATAGGCTTGTTACTTTATTCAACCTGCGCGTGATGTCACAACCGAAGATTATGCTTATAATATCCGAACCTCTTGAACTTTTATTTTGGCACTAACAGAACCCGGAATTTTTAAAATATACTGTATATTAGTTAAATATTTCTTTTGTTTCACCAGAAACATTCAGATTTGGATTTAGTTTAAACATTCTGCATAGCATTGCACCCTTATTAACATTAAACAAAACAAATGAAAAACTATATTGACTTAACAGCAAATAAGTTTATTAGCATTGTTTTTTAGTCCGTAAGAGAAAAGAATTAAAGTGCATCAGTTTACATGAGAAAAACAAAGCAAAAAAAAAAAAAAAAAAAGGTCAAATGAAAGCGCTACTGCCATCTACTGTAGTGGATGTGCAATTACACGTTATTCTAGTCCAAAAAAAAATACAAATCAAAACAAACAGGTTCCCATGCGTGCCCCCTGGCATTTTACCGCACCCACTTACGCTGGCCCACACCGCTATTAGAGAAGGACTGCACTATAAGATATAACGCATTCATAGGTGACAGTTTGCCTCAGGAAAGGATTCAAAGTGCATATTGATATACTCTTATTAGCAAGCAGACACCATTCTTGATCAACTGGAACAGTGGGCTTCTCCTCTGTTGCACATGGAGAAGTTACAACTGTCAGACTGGTGGTCAGGGCTGGTGTTACCGTTGTCGTGACGTCAACTTGGCAATTGGTGCAGACATTGCGAGTTAGGTTAAAGAGGATCTGTGAGAGAGCAAACATTCATATTGAGAGCAGGAATATGGACTCCTGTATTGCACGTGTTACACGATGTATGCACTTACTTTGTTGGAGGATTTCTGTCACGTTAGCTCCCAGGGCATGTATAACCCGAGCTTTTACATGCCTGGACACTGTTGAGAAATACGAAGAAAATAAGTCATGACACTTCTAGGTCTGATTTCCTTCCTGTTGGAGAGTGTTTCACAGCATTTTCTCAGTACATGAGTACATGAGATTGTGCTTTGCTACCATCTAGTGGTGAAGGCACAGCAATGCTAGTTGTCCTTGGTGAACAAGTAGATTTTATTCCAGTAATTGCCAGTACAATGAGCTTGTGATCATGTGTGCATGCGTGAGGAGATACCTCTTCCTCGGGGTCATCTTCAATATCTACAAACAAAAGACAGAAGTCTATTATTTCATTATATTGGAGTGGCAGTCGTCAAAATTGTTTTTGTTTTCGAATTTGCTTTTGACAATTGGTTGAAAAGCAAATGCTAAGATTCCTGTGGCTATGGTATATGTGTGAAAATAGGAGGTCTGTAATAGTTGGTTGCAGGGCGATGAACTACGAACTACTTTCTCGGCATACGATCCTATACAGGACTGTCTCAGGAAATTAGAATATTGATTATGGCTTTTTTTATTTTATTTTATTTTATTTTTTTTACTTGGGCTGAGGAAATATTCTAATATTTTGCGATACCTGTAAGCCATAATCAGCAATATTAAAATAATCAAAGGCTTGCAATATTTCAGTTAATTTGAAATGAATCCAGAATGTATGGCATTTTGGCTTATGTAATTGCATTACAGAATATAAAGGACTTTATCATAATATTCTAATTTTCTGAGACAGTCCTGTACATTGACAGTATCGAAATTGGAGAACAGTTGAGACGTTTCAAAAAGTAGTGACCACTTTGCCAACCACCACACCATTTTTTTTCTTCTTCTTCTTTCTTTCATGGTGACTTTGAGAGGAGCAAGCTGTTGCACCGGCCACTTCACACTTCATCAGGGACAGATAAGATGAGATAGACATGATCGCGTTTGTAATTTTATGTATTTAAACGAAGCTTTCATGTTTTGTTAGAGGAAGACGCAAAGAAACATTACTGGATTAGAGAAATCGATCACTGTGATAATTGATGGGGACACGCATGTTTTGTTTTTGTTTTACACACCATAATTTTGCCCATATGTACACGGGAACTCACTAGTGGCGAGTCACGTCTGCTTGTGAAATCTCTCTGCTTTGTTCAAACCTAATTAAAAAAACAAAAACAAAAACCCTCATACATTCTGTATATTAATAGTAGGTTTCAAGGACTACTGTATCCTGAAATATGACATGTCGGTACCCGCCCATAAAGGCTACCTTTTCCATCAACTGTGACATTATTGTGCGGATGTCCACAGCTAAAATTGATCCTTAAATTTTGTCTGCTACATGGAGAACCACTTCTTTGATTATCTTACAAGTTTAAACTATCCACATGAAAGCTCAGATGGGATGGAATTCCTCTGTGTGGTCCAAGTGAGCTCCTTAAAGGGGAAGTCAACCCCAAAAACATTTTACTAACCTACTGCTCAAAGCCAACTGGGATAGGCTTCAGCACCCCCGCGACCTTTGTGAGTAGTTAAGCGGTTAAGAAAATGGATGGATGGTTAATATTGCGTTAGTGGAATATAAGCAAATTCCAGCCGTTTTTATCAATATCAGAAGGCGGCCATTTTGCCACTTGCTGTCGAGTGAAAATGACATCACAATTGCTCACGTCACAGGTAACAACCAATCACAGCGCAGCTTCAGAAAACACGTGAGCTGTGATTGGTCGTTGGCTTAGCCCTGAGCAACTGTGATGTCATCTTCAGTCGACGGCAAGTGAAGCAAGCAAAATGAGCGCACTCTGAGATGGATAAAATGGCTGGATTTTTAATATTTCACAAATGTAATATTAATCAGAATGTCATGTTTCGACTAGTGATGTCACATATGACATATTATTGTCAAGAAAAGTTGAACGTTGACTTCTTTAAAATCACAGTAATGTTTCATACTGTCACTTGCCCAAAAAAACTTGACTTAAATAGCGCAAATTTGACATTATTCATGGGAAGATCAGTGTAGTAGAATCCATGCAATTTAGTCCGCAATTGTTTTCTCGTGAATTTATCTGTTTTTGAGTGGAAACCAATTGCTCTGTTTACAAGCAGAAAATGTAATGAAATGAACGAGGTATCCCATTTTCACACATTGCCACATCCAATATGGCGACGGCATCAACGTACAGTACGGCTGCACCATCTCACAGATGTTGCTGGTGAGATTGCCTAAGATGTCGCTTATCCCGTCGAAGTCGGTCACGTTGAAGACATGCGTGTCGAAGGGCGGCGACGCAATGGTCCTCAGCTCGTCCTCGTCTGCATTAGCCACTCCTGCCCAGCAAGGAAACAAGTCAAGTCAGCGCCACCTAGCAGGAAACTGCTCCGCCCGTCCGCTGCAGCAACGCCAACTCGTACCGATGGCAAATACTTCGATCCCGGCGGCCTTCACGTCCAATGCGGGCTGCGTCACGTTGTCGTTTGACATCCCGTCTGTGACGAGGATGATCACATTGGGAACATCGTCTCTGTCTCCGGCTGACGGGGTGAAGCTATTGGCCAGGACAAAGTTAAGCGCCGCACCTGTGTGGAGGTCACGAGGGTTTGTCAACAACACCTTACATAGCTCAGGAATTGCTAGCATGTGATGCTACGTTAGTGTAGCTGGCACGTACCTGTTGATGTGCCTCCATTTAAGTATGTCACGTTCCCGATGGCGTCCACGAGGTTGTCTTCGGCCTGAATGTGAGCATTCAGGTCCCACTCCAACCTTGGGAAGCCGCTGAACTGCACAAAGCCTGCGCACATGCTAGACACGTCACACACATGTCCATGCACATCGCAGGCTGTGATGCCAAAGTAGGGTTGCCAACTTTCTCATCCCAAAATAAGGGGCAGGTGCATATATATATATATATATATATATATATGTATATATATATATATATATATATATATATATATATATTATTCCTGCTAGATGGCACTGACTTGACTTGCTGGGTATTGCCGCCAACCTTACGATACGATACGTATCACGATACAGGGGCCACGATACGATACGTATCGCGATACATATTATCCCAAATAAGACTTTTTTTTTTTTTTTTTATAAAATATAGGAAAATTGGTACACTGAGACACGTGCCATGTTAAGTTTATCAATAAATAAATGTTGACATTCTTCCTCTGCTTTCATTTTTCTTAGCAAGACACAGTGTCCAATCACCGGTGAGCTATTTTTGCATTAAGTGAAGGCAATTAACTTCAAAGACGCTGCTGGTTTTTATTTTTTAGGTACAATGCAAATCGCAAGGGCAAACGTGAACTGCCGATTTAAAGTTAACGAGCAATATCGATTCTGACGCCTGCGTATCGATGCGTGTATTGTGATGAGGCCCGCAACGATATATTGCCGTATCGATTTTTTGAGCGCACCCCTAACATATATATATATATATATATATATATATATATACATATATATACATATGCCTGAATTCTGTTATCAACCATTCAGACTGAGCATATTCAGTATCACGAATGGTGACTTGCAGAAGTTAGGTTTATATTTCACCTCGATTGTTTTTTCTTGTGTGATTTGCTTTCATTTAATTTTTGATGGTTATGACAACATGACGATACAGACCAATCTTGGAGTCGCAGCTGGAAAAATATATTACGAAAGAAATTTTATATTCACATTCTTACTAATGAAATCTGCATTTAGAGTTTCTCCCACACATTTCATACTTATTGGTACAACGGTACTTAACACACTGCACTGTAGGTGTGGCAACACAAGCTTTTTGCTAATTAAATCCTGTTTGGACCTCTCTGCCTTCTCACCCTGCTTCCTCACATTTGAGTCCACATAATCACACCCCAAACATAACAGCATCACCGCGTGTGATGTTCTACAAATTCTGCATGCATGTTTTGTGTGTGTGTGGCTCGATTAAAATAAAAGTTTTCCCACTCACTTGAACATGTGATCGTGTGAACGTTATAACGTCAGGACTCAGAGCAAAGTCAACGGCAGACCCAGCTTGCTACATAAAAATGACGTCCGCGGTAATTCAGCAGGCGGGCGAGCACGTTCTGGCTACCGCGGAAGTAGATTCATAGGTCAAAGGACCCGCGTCTGGCCGCCCCCACCCCCATACGGATCGTCATTGGCTAACTTTAGCTGTCAATCGCCAAACGTGAAGGAAGTTACTTCACGTGACACCCAGCGACTCATTTTATTGGCTGCGAGCAACTTCCTTGTCACTTGTCAACCTACGGGAGCCGCTGTGGTCCAAAAATGGCAAAGATGCCGTTTGCTGCATTTCGTGTAAGAATTGAGCATTATTTTACGGCGCTTTAGAGGTCCCGTACGGGACATAACAATTTAGCCCAAAATACGGGAAGTCCCGGTTAATACGGGACAGTTGGCAACCCTATGTCAAAGGTGCGAGCGAGCTCACCGACGCGTATGCGGCCGTCGTTCACCATGAAGCTCAGCGCAAGATTCTGCAGGAAGTTTAAGACCAGGCCGAAGTTTGTGAATCCGACGCTCCCGGAGCCATCCACCAAGAACACAATGTCGGCCTCACCAGTGTCACATGTGACATTTCCATAACCTGAGCACGCCCGCACATGCAAACACAAAAGTGCTCACCGTAAAAAGAACTGGGTACGGGATTGTTCCAGTGTACAATGTGTGAAGTACGGGTGTGGGAGATTACCTGATCCAAGGGACTGGACATTTACTAAAGAAAAAAGAAAAAAAAAATCATGTTATTAACTAACTTGGCTTCTTGTAAATATTACTTGAGGATAGTTGTCTTTTGCTGCCATTGGGAGGAATCCTCCATCTTAAACTGTGGGCTAAGAAAAGAAAAATGATAATAATGTATTTATTTCAAGCAACACAGCACAAGGTGCTTTACAAACAAATAAAATACAAACACAAAAGCCATCAGTTAAGTAAAACAATTAGACATAAGGAAATTAAAAAGAACAAACATACAAATATACAATAAAAGTCAATCAGAAAATACAAGCCCCAAAAAAATAAGCCTTGAAAAGAGACTTCAAAGATGTCAGAGACTCCGCCTTTCTAACATAGTTAGGGATGCTGTTCCAGAGTCTCGGGGTCTAAACAACAAAAGCACGATCACCCTCTGGAACTGCCAATAATGCTTGATTCGCGGATCCTAATGATCTTTTTGGTCTATATGGATTTAAAAGCTCATGAATATATTCTGGTGTCATGCCATGAAACGCTTCAAAAGTTATTTATAAAATTTTAAAATCAACTATTCTAAATTGTACCGTAGCCAATGTAAAGATGCCAAAATTGGAGTGATGTGAGTTCTTTTACTATTTCTAGTAAGCAGTCGTGCAGCAGAATTTTGAACTACTTGTAATTTGTTCAAAGAATTCTTATTCAAGCAAGTAAATAAAGAATTTCAATAGTCCAGTCTTGACGATACAAACGTGAGAATAATCTTTTCGGTAAATAACTTCCGTTTCTAAGTCTGTGGATCCTTGGAGATGAAAATTTGAAAACAATATGTGCCCACGAAGCTAAAGATTAGAACATGCTTTTTATCATATGCGCAAATGTTACACGTTGGCGCTCCGGTCGCGAAATCATGCATGAGTGACCAGTAAATTTGCTGATTTTCGTTTTTCTTTTAATTCTTGAAAATTTCTTCATGGTCCTACATACTGACACGTTCTACTTAAAAATTCTCATTTTATTATTATTCAAGCAAGAGTACCCGGAGAAGACCCACACAGGCACGGGGAGAACATGCAAATTCCAACCAGGAAATGCCAAAGCCCGGACTCGTTCTTGTGTCGACAGGCTCAATCTAGAGATATGGACGATATGCGACAGTTGGACATTTTTTGTCCATTTTGAGATTTATCCACAAATAGCCTCCTTGAGGTCTCTAGTTTAATTTCCAAGCAGAATAAAAGTCAAAATTGTAATAGAAATGTATGAAAATAAACAATTATTAGACAGTATGCCTCGTAACTAGGGGCCGTATTTTTAGCCTAGCTGCTAGCTAGCAGGGTAATCTTGCGCACCTTTTTAAAAACAAGTCAACATGATTCACAAATGATTTATATAAATATTGTGAGGATAATCGAATCTGCTAATGGATGGATGGACATAGCAACCAAAAAAAGTCAAAACAGTCATCCTACCTAATGGAGCAGAAGCCGTTGTCATTAGTCCGTTTACCGGCGAATTATCATCCAAACAGAAAGAGATATTCTCCAGGATCGTTTTCTTAATGATTCGATGTCTACTTTTAAGTTAAATTATTACATTCACACACTTGACTAAACCATGTCGAACTCGAGCGAGGGATGCAGCCGCGATACCCCCGCGGAGCAAACGACACTGTTCCTTCACTCAGACCGAGTCAGGAATTAAGAGCTGCGACATGCGCCAGTGACTTGTATGCAATGTAGACTAAAGTAATTATGTATTGTAAATACTAATATAATGTATTGATTGCTTGTCGATGTCTTATTTCATACGACGCCGGACACGTCGCTTCTTCGTTGCGTCAAAAATGAACAGTCTGCCTGCATACGTCGCAAATATCACCACACATTATCACCTATGCTCGTTTAAATTGAACGACAGGAACATAAAAATAAAAAGTTAAATATGAAGTCGACCTACAACTAATCAATACAAATCATTCAAGCCTTTAAATAATAAATGTAACAAGGACTCACCATTAATCAGTGTTATAGACACCAACAGAAAGAAACACCAAACAAACTGATCCATCGCTGACTGTAGCCTCTCGCAACGTCTCACAGGAATGACACCTTCGTAAATGACTTCATATTTATAATGTTTTTTGGTTCATTGTTCTTTGCTCTTTATTAATTTTCTAACATCTCAGTAGGCACACCCTCTGCTTTTAATTGATGGGAATGTTGTCTGATGACCCTCACCTGGGAGAGAGCGTCCTGTAACTATTTAATTAGCCTTTTAATTGTCTTGGTATGTCAATTAATAGTCAATGATCAAAAGGTCTTAGCCCGGCCTATAATGTTTTTGGTGTTTCTGGAGATTGCAGTGACCTTTAAGGACTTGAATTACCAGGTTCAATTGACTTTGACTCAAACTCAAGATGTGGTTGCACAGGTGAAGGCCATCCAACATTCTCTTTTATTCCTTTCCAATCGGTACGTTTTTCCCACACTGCTTGCCAGCGTTTGCAGCTCCACTCCTGCAAAGTGTACACGCAGCTAGCATGTGACGTCAAAATAAAGAGTTATGTTCATATTCTATTGCACCTCTTTTTTTTTTAATCTTGTATTTGACATTGAAAGTATCTTTCAAATGTCTTAGTTTTTTTTTCTAAGATCACCTGGCATGTCAAAAAATGGCAAATCACGTCTGTCACTATTACACACATCCACATGACTCTTGGTTTTTCCAGAGGTCCCCACAGTTTTGGCCATCCAAAGTCCCATCAGATCAATGCGGTAGGAACCACGGACAGCTTCCGCCCTGACAACCTCTTCTATCGGAATGATATTCAACAACAACTGCATCGCACCCGTAGGCGTGCTTGTATAAGCCGAGGATATCATTAAACATGCTAACTGCTGCACCTTCCGGAGTTTTTTCCTCAGATACATCGGATTAGCACTGCAGTTGCGTTTGAGGAAATCCGTGTACTGTGACTTTGCCACGTCAGCTTACAATAGAGTATAATACCAAGAAATTTTGCTTCAGAGGAAAGTTCAAGTTGTTGTCCGTTCCGTTGATCCACAAAGGGTCCATATCGAGCTTTCGTTTGTTAGAAAACAGAACAACTTCAGCCTTTTCGCTGCTGAACTGTGACTCGTTTTTCCGAGCCCATTCAACAGCAATGTTTATTGCCATTTGTGCCCTGCGTCTTACCATAGGTGCTTTTGCATCTGCCACTAGTGCCACCAGATCGTCAGCGTAGGCTTGCACATAAATATTTTTTTTCAGGAATTTCAGAAGGAAGGGATTCATCCTAACGCAATTCCACAGGAAGGGCGACAGAGTTCCACCTTGTGGACATCCTTTTCCAATTTTCCTTGTCACAGTTTTCCTGTTGAGTTCCACTTGTACTGTACGGTACCTCACTAAATACTCAACGGACTAGCACCCGGAGGCACCTCTAGTTCTCGTGGAGATGCAGCCAAACTGTTGAAAGTGATATTATCAAAAGCTCCCACAATGTCTAAAAGTTCACCAAGGCTAAGTGACTTTTTTTGTTTTTTTCACATTTTTCTCATCACAAACTCATGCAGAGCGGTTTCTGTAGACTTGCCCGCCTTGAAGCCGTACTGTGCTGGAGTTTTGCCTGTAAAACCTGATCCTCATTTAATTTATCGAGAATCATTCGCTCCAGCCACTTCAATTGAAATGACGTTCAGTGTAATCATTCGGTAGGACTTAGCTTCAAAGTAGCTATTCTTTCCCGGTTTTGGAAGAAAAACACCTCGGCCATATCTCCAGGCCACTGGTACATAACCATATACTTTAGACAGCCTCTGAATAAAATACGATAGTATTTTTTAATGTGTTGACAATATTTTCCATCCTGTCCCTGGTGGAATGGTGGAATTCATCTATTGCTAATTTCACTCCCCCCTCCGAGCAGATGGAAGAGATTAAATCCACATTTATAGCTGTTGAATCCGCATTCATCAACACCTGATCCTATGTATCCACCTACACCTATACAGAACCAGCACAATACTGCAAGAGTTCCTCACAACTATCATTTACGTCGGAAGAACCCCAAAGTGTTTGATGCACAAATGAATCAGACACCATCACAGCAGGTGTCTTTTCTTTTCCACAGACCGAAACCAGCTCCTGAAGGATCAATGGTGGTGCTGGTTCTCCGTTTGCTGTTTACGCCGAGACAAAAACAAAACTACGACGCATACAATTCACTTCTGCACCCTTTAAAAAAAATAATAATAATCCTCTCCTCACCCTCTCTTCATGTGGTTTTCACGCCCCTAGTTACATGGGTGTTCCCACTCTAAAGGGGTGGAGCAGAGCATAGTTGGAAGTTTGTTTATGGGTGTGTGCATGTGAGTGGAAGATTGCTTAGTACATGTGTGGTCACGATTCCAATAATTTCTTAACAGGCAACAGGCGTGCCTCATCAGACTGGCACTAACCATTTTGCTGTGTTTGATGTTGTTGTTCTTGTACTTATGAATCATCTCCTCTTAAGCAGCTGTTAGATAGGCAGTCACGTTATGTGAATGTGAGTGTGGAACAGAGCAAAGTATTCTTTGTTCAAGCAGAAGCAATTCTTCATTGCAGCGAATGAAGGATAACTCCATTTTCAATTATTCCTACAATTTATTTAGCCTTTTATTGTCTTGGTATGACAATTGAAAACAAATTATCGTTTTTGATGCTTGCCTGGGGTCCATTTCAGAAAGCAGGTTTAGTGACCACCCTGAGGCAATAAACCCTGAAAGTGGGAAACTCTGCAATTTCCATTTCAGAAAGCGAGGTAACTGAAACCAGTGAAATAAAAGTAACGCTAGCCTGTTTCATAAAAAGAGGTCATTCAAGGTCTCGGTCAGTTACCGTAGTAACTCTTTTTTTTATTATTATTTTTTTATTATTATTATTTTTTTTTAAGAGCTCAGAATTGTTCATTCGGTAGTCTTACCGATTCAACGTCTTGTCATCATTGCTCTTTTTTTTTTTATTTTATTTATTTTTTGTGTATGTGTGCGTGCGTTTGCGTGTGTGCGTTTGCGTGCGTTTGTGTGCGTGCGCGTGCGTGCGTGCGTGCGTGCGTGCAAATACGTATAAATTTATACTCATTCATTCACCTAAAACCTTATAAATATCCCATTACCCTTCGCCTTAACCAGGTACTTCAGAATCTTGCCAGAGTCGTGAGGTTTAAATGGTCAGGAGAACAGAGAAAAGGTCAGAAAAAAAAGAAATAAAGAGAAAAGAAAGGAAAATCAAAGTGAAATCCAGCACCGACCAAACACCTCCCGCCCTCCCCATGATCACAAAATCAAAGTCCCACGCCAACCCCGGAAGCCTCCAAACTCCAGCAAACTTGGCGAGATCCCAAGAGACCAGAGGAAAAACCAAAGAGAGGAAGGAGGGAAGGATCGATAAGGCAGAGAGAGATCCACAGAAGCCAGCACATCCAATCCACCAAAGCGAAGTCCAGCACCAACAAGACCCCTCCCACGTGGCCACAAAACCAGAGTCCCACGCCAACCCCAGAAACCTCATACCTCCAACAAATTAAGATCTCAAGTGACCAGAGGAAAAACCAAAGAGAGGAAGGAGGGAAGGATAGACAGAGCAAAGTGAGAACCACAGACACCAGCACCAACCGATTCAAGGGGCCGTGGGAGGGAGAGGCGACTTCTGTTGAGTTTCAGTAGATGCTGGTGCGACGGATCTGGCATGCATAAGGACCACCACCAAAGAAAGAAGCCGTCAACCGCGGTCCAGCAAAGCGAGCACTCCCCCCCCCCCGCCGAAATCCCCAGGCCGCGGCAGCACCAAGGCCACCCCCAAGCCACCCGAGCGGACACCGGTCGGCGAGCCGACCCAGACGCCCGGAACACCCCCGCCCCAGCCCCGGCCCACACCCCCGAGCCCAAGGCCGCAGAACGAGGCCCAGCGGGCCCCCACAGCGCCCCACCGGTCCCCAGCCCCCATCCCCCCACGACCCCCCCGGACCCCACCCAAACCCGCCACCCACCACGACCCAGGCCCCACCACCCCCGACCCCCAAACCCCCGAACACACCCCGACCCCCAACACACAACCCCCCACCCACCCATACCTCCACCCCCCCCAAACAAGCCGCCCCCCCCCCCCCCCCCCCCCCCGATGGCCGCCAACCCCCCCCCGCGAACCCGGCCCCCCGCGAAACCCCCCCGGAAACCGGCACCGGGCAGCAGCGCAGAGAGGGAAGATGTGCCCACCCCACCTCCAGCCGCGCGAGAGTAGCACAGCGGCGGGAGGGGGGAAGCAGAGGAGGAAGCACCAGGGGAGAAGGCGGAACACCAGAACACCGAGCCCGGTGGGGAGAGGCCCCGGTCGTCACGCCAGAGTACTAGTGACACCTAACCCTGTTACTGAGTCCGCCAGCTCGCCGACTGGCGAGCTCTACCCTTACACCGTGAATGTGGCCCCACCCAGTGTATATACAAGTGTGTGCGTGTGGTGCATTAAAATTGGGAGCAGGTGAGTCGGAGCAGAGGGAAAAAAATTCCCCTAGGTCTCGGTCAGTTACCGTAGTAACTCTATAAACCGAGCCTGGTCGGTAGCAGGTTTTTCACTATGAACCTCGATGTTTTCTCTGTCCCCGCCTCCTTTCAGCCACACACGACATTTGATTTCCTCATTCATTCAGTCCGCTGCAGTGACTTTTTGCGTAAATACGCCTATTGAGCAGGGTTGGCCAAGTTTGGTCCTCAAGAGCCCTTAGCAAGCCTGTGTTCCATGCCTCCCTCCTTAAGCGCAGCTGAATCTAATGATCAGCTAATCAGCAAGCTTTGCAGAAGCCTGATAACGATCCTGATCATGAATCAGGTGTGTTAGTGGTTGAGAAACATGGAAAACAAGCTGGATAGGGGCTCTTGAGGACCGAACTTGGCCACCCCTGCTATAGAGCATAAAGTCCACTTTTGTCGTGAACATGGAATTTCCTTTTGACAATGACCCTTTTGATGAAGGTGCCGCATTATTGGGAAATATATATTCGTCGTGAGATTGTCATCAGACCGCGCATAGATATGCTGACATTTCCAGACAGTTATCTTTTTGGACGGTACCATATACATCACAGTCCATCATCTCCATACACAACTTAACTCTTTACAGCCCGCAGACGAGAAGTCTCGTCACGTGACACCCGGAAGTTGTCACCCGCAGACGAGAAGTCTTGTCAACTGTTTTTTTTTTGTTTTTGTTTTTTTAATGAATGGGTGGATGAGACTCATGGGGCAAATTCCCTCTGAGTATTGAGCCCGTGAAGCACTGTAGTGACTAACTGTGCCCTCTTGATGGCAGTGGTGGTCTCTTTCCATAAGAAGGATGTGATTTCCTAGAAAAGAAGAAGAGCGGAATGTTTTTGTGATGTTGTGGTGCGGTGGGTGGAGAAAGGACGAGTGCTAACCGGAGGATGCTAAAAACAAGCAAACTACTGTCAAGCAGCTCAGGTTTTGAGCAGTGCCTTTGTCACGATCGGTCAAGAGGTGACGAAGACAAAACTCAAGGAGCGGACTCAGCAGAGGAAGGTGTGAAAAGCGTCAGACACGTTAGACGGGCGTCCACTTCAAAAGCCACCGCTTCCGTCGTTCTCAAGGCACGTTGTGAAAGTTTGCATCGTCGTATCGCCGACGAGTCAACGTCATCTGACGAGGAATCCAGTGACGAATTTGGCAAACTCGAGCCGCATTCACCAGCTGAACGGATCCCTTCAAGTCTGGCAGCAGTAACAGCAGCAGAGATTTATCCCTGGAAGCTTCTGGAAGCCCCGGAGGTAAGCTAACGTGTAGCATTTTGCTCAGTGCTTCTGTAAATCAAGTCATCACAATTGTACTAATTCAGTATATTGAATGTCACGGGAATGAAATTACTTGTGTGGATGAGAATATTCACAATCATGCTTCTGTAAATGTGCAATGTCTGTTCCACGTACTAACGCAAATTACGCAACATTCAATTACAGTTGGTGCAGCGTGCACAGATGGCACCTTTGCGGTCCCACACAGAGAGGTAAAAAAAAAAAAAAAAGTCACAACACCTTGCGACAATAATAAAAAATTATATATTGATGGAAACTATATAGTGTTTTTCTGTCATTTACAGGTAGACCCAGAAGCAGGACAACACACAGGCGCACAAGGGTGTGCACATCTTGCAATAAATTTTTAAAATTATTATTAATTAAATAATAAATTAAATAATAATAAATAATAAATAATTAAATAATAAATTACATAAATTTTGCCATCAAAACACATTTTCATTGTTTTTGTTCATGTTTCATGGAAGTCAAGGACTGTTGAGATATTTGAGATGTCACTAAACCAAAAATATTAGCGTCAAAGTCACTGTTGTGCAGAAAATGTTCAGTTCACAAAAAGCTGATTTTCTCCTTATTTTGCTTGAGATTGTTGATTTATGTCCAACCGAGCCATTTTCAATTGATGATCACGAAAGAACAGAATACGGTTGAAACATACTTTTTTTTTTCTAATGAAATAGCAGAACCAAATCTTTCAAATGGTACCCAACGTGTTATTTGAGTCATAACACACAATGTTCTAGTCAGCCTTGAAAATGTTGGAAATTGGTGGGATTGTAGAAGTTACCTTTTCAGAAAATGCTTGGTATTTAAAGAGTTAATTATTGCAAATATGTTTTCACAGCGAACGTTTTACCCTGACAAGAAGAGAATCAATACACATAAAAAAAAACAGCAACAAAAAACAACAAAAACAAAATCACATCCTTACAAAATACAAGGAAGTTGGCACCAAAAGGCGTGTCTGACATAGAAATTAACCTGACATACTTCTTGTGTAATTACTTTCCAGTCTAACGAAGTGTGCATCATGACTATGGATGAGTCAGAAAGTGAATTACGTCCTGTGGCGTGATGTGAAGAGGGTCTCGGAGTGGTGGTGTTGAGCCACTTTGTCTGCAACGAGCTGATTCCATTGGCAGAAACTTTACACCCGCTGGAACCACGTCAAACTATTGGCACCGGAAGCGAATTTGGTTTTCCTATAAGCTGTATGCCAACCCAGTGATATCCTTAACTAGTGGCAAGCCAAGGTCACATTTGACAGATAAACACATGCAGGTAGTGAACTGTCTGTCCTTCGTTACAGCTTGAATGCTTGTTATTATTATTATTATTATTATTATTATTATCTCTTTAAATACGTATTGGTGAAGATGAACTGATAGAACTATTAACTTATTGGACTGAATCTAATGACTCCGAACTCAATCAACTGGATTAACTAACACTATCGGAATGATGAACTGACTGAAATTTATTACCCCTGCTGACTTTTAACTAATAGTTTGCTTGACTCTACTGCATCCTAGTATAGTATGGGGGCGGGAATTCATAAGCTTCAGCTTCTTCCCGCCAGCCCTTTTTCTTTTCGGTTATTATACAATATTATATTATACAATGCTGTCCGAAAGGAAAAATGAACAAATAAAAAGCAAAAAAATAGACTTGTTACTTTTTTCAACCTGTGCGGTTGAGGACACGAAGATTGAACTTTTATTTTGGCACTAACAGAACACGGAATTTTTAAATTATATTGTATCATTAGTTAAATATTCCTTTTGTTTCACCAGAAACATTCAGATTTGGATTTAGTGTAAACATTCTGCATAGCATTGCACCCTTATTAACATTAAACAAAACAAATGAAAAACTATATTGACTTTACAGCAAATAAGTTTATTAGCATTGTTTTTTAGTCTGTAAGAGAAAATAATTAAAGTACATCAATTTACGGTACATGAAATTAAAAAAAAAAAAAAAGGTAAAATGAGAGCGCTACTGCCATCTACTGTAGTGGATGTGCAATTAGACGTTATTGTAGTCTGACCCCCCCAAAAAAAATAATTTCTGTGAGTCACATGTGCACCCCCTGGCATTGTACCGCACCCACTTAGGCTGGCCCACACCACAATTTGAGAAGGACTTAGCTATAACATAGAATGTATTTATAGGTGACAGTTTGCCTCAGGAAAGAATTAATTTAAAGTGCAGATTGATATACTCTTATTATTGACATAGATTTATACAAGCAAGCATTTAAGTCCTCCCTGTGCACATGGCAAGCATACACCATTGTTGATAAACTGGAGCAGTGGGCTTCTCCACTGTTGCACATGGAGAAGTTACAACTGTCAGACTGGTGGGATCTGGTCTGGGGTTACCGTTGTCGTGACGTCAACTTGGCAATCGGTGCAGATGTTGCGAGTTACATTCAATAAGAACTGTGAGAGAGCAAACATTCATATTGAGAGCAGGAATGTGGACTCGTGTACTGCGCGTGTCACTCGATGTATGCACTTACTTGTTGGAGGATTTCTGTCACGTTAGCTCCCAGGGCATGCATAACCCGAGCTTTTATATGCGCGTACACTGTTGCGAAATACAAAGAAAAGAATTTATGAAGTAACTCAAAAGAAATACAGTACTTCGATCTGCCCTTGGGTTTTTATTTGTACACTACTTGTGCCAAGAACAGAATTGTGCATACAGTTGATCGATTGAGAACGGCTCTTATTTTATGTGTGAATGGCAATATAATGTCATCAACCCAATTGAAGTGATATCAAGACTCAAATAACCAACAAAAAGAATAATATCGAAAGACTTCTCGGTCTGTGTTTCTTCACAGCATTTTCCCACAGTACATGAGATTGTGCTTTGCTACCCTCTACTGGTGAAGGCACGACAGTGCTAGTTGTGGCTTCCAGTAATTGCCAGTACAATGAGCTTGTGATTATGTGTGCATGCGTGAGGAGATACCTCTTCCTTCCCTAATGGGGTCATCTCCGGTACCTACAAACAAGACAAAATTCTATTATTTCATTATATTTGAGT
Organism: Festucalex cinctus; assembly: GCF_051991245.1. Taxonomy (NCBI): domain Eukaryota; kingdom Metazoa; phylum Chordata; class Actinopteri; order Syngnathiformes; family Syngnathidae; genus Festucalex; species Festucalex cinctus. The sequence goes on along the minus strand of NC_135411.1, from coordinate 10,119,371 downwards.
AGTCCAGATTGCTTTTGTTCCTTACTAGAACAAGCTTGACTTTTTTTTTTTTTATACATGCGCTAATTGTGCACATATTGTACACTGGTGCACGGGGACTAACGGCTTGTGAAATCACACCCTTGTATATTCAAACCCAATTAGCAAACTCAATGAATAGTTGCTGCAGGTTTCAAGGAATACTGTATACTGTAATGTGACATGTCAATACTCGCCCATAAATGCTACATTTTCCATCAACTTTGATGGAAACTTTGATGGATTTTTTTTGTTGTTGTTGTTTTTATCGTGCATTTATCGTTACCGAGGTAAAACTGCCCAATTTATCGTGATATTGATTTTAGGTCATATCACCCAGCCCTAACCTGTTCAATCACAAATGATACCGATGACTAATGCAGAGTTCAAACGACACAACAATTTATACGTCTGGACTCCCACCTGGCGTGTCGTCCACCGCGTCACAGATGTTGCTGGTGAGATTGCCCAAGATGTCGCTTATCACGCCGAAGTCGGCCACGTTGAAGACGTGCGTGTCGAGGGGCGGCGACGCAATCGTCCTCAGCTCGTCCTCGTCTGCATTAGCCACTCCTGCCCAGCAAGGAAGGAAGTCAAGTCAGCGCCACCTAGCAGGAAACTGCTCCGCCCCTCCGCCGCAGCAACGCCAACTCGTACCGACGGCAAATACTTCGATCCCGGCGTCCCTCAGGGCCTGTGCGGGCAGCGTCACGTTGTCGGTCGACATCCCGTCTGTGACGAGGATGACCACCTTGGCAACGCCGGCTCTGGATCCGACTTCCGGTCTGAAGCTGTTTTGCAGGACAAATGTTAGCGCCGCACCTGTGTGGAGGTCACGAGGGTTTTTCAAGGACACCTTACATAGCTCAGGAATTGCTAGCATGCGATGCTACGTTAGTGTAGCTGGCGCGTACCTGTCGGTGTGCCTCCACCTAAGTATCGCACGTTCCTGATGGCGTCAACGAGGGCCGCTTCGGTCATGTGAGTGTTCAGGTCCCACTCCATCCTTGTGAAGAAGCTGAACTGCACGAAGCCTGCGCACATGCCAAACACGTCACGAGCACGTCACATGCACATCGCCGGCTGTGATGTCAAAGGTGCGAGCGAGCTCACCGACGCGTATGCGACCGTCGTCCACCATGAAGCCCAGCGCAAGATTCTCCAGGAAGTTTAAGACCAGGATGAAGTTGTTGATGCCGATGCTCCTGGAGCCATCCACCAGGAACACAATGTCGGCCTCACCAGTGTCACATGTGACATTTGCATCACCTGAGCACGCCCGCACATGCAAACACAAAAGTGCTCACCGATGCGGAATTTGTTACTCCAGCTAGTAGATTTTCAGTCACGACATTTAGCTAATCTTTAGTTTGAGTTGGCAAACTGTTACAAGAGCTCCACAAATTAATTTCTGAATTTGTATTTATCTCCCGTTTTGGCTATTGAATGTTTATTGTAAGTTGTGAAATCCTGTTTGGGGGCTTTTTTTTTGCCATGTCATTTATTTGCTGTTGGACCCACGAGGATCATCGTCAACATGGAGACGTGTAGTGGAAGGAGTGCTGGTGCTAAAAAGTCAAGTGAAGCTCACAAGACAACTAAATGGCGACTGGAGAACTGAATCTTCTTGCTGTATGCGTTACTCGTCAGCGGCCAATTTGGCACCTATTAGAAAATGACATTTGCTGATTTCCTTTCCAAGTGTGCTTGCAGCAAGTCGCCTCTAAGTGACGTTTCGGATGATCCTGGCCGCCTCCAAATGCTCACTGGAGACTTTTGTGTCTTGCTACTCATCTACTAGCAGCTTCACATGTGTGTTGTCATGGTTCTGTTTTCTCTCTCACTGCAGTTCCGGAGTGTGGCAGGAGGCGGCGCCAACATCGCAGGCAGAGGCCTGCTCCCACACCTGGGGCTCATCAGCCTGATGAGCCAAACGCTTATTTAACTCATTCACTGCCAGTCATTATAGAAAATTTTTACATTTCCAATACTCACGTGATATTACATTCAATAATTATATATAAACCGAATCTACCAAATAACAGAATAGACTCCCTACTTTTTGTCCCGTCCCGTTCTTTTATAATTGACATTAGAAAAATGTAGGTTTGCCAAAATACAGCCATTTCTCCCATGGACTCTGAAACTGTGTTTATTTCCTATAAAATGGGGCAATGATGTCATCTACCGGTGGTTGGGCATCAGTAAAGTTGTTTCCAAGTTTGATATTTACAGTGGAGCATGCTCAGATTCGCCCCCATTTAGCACCGCTCTAAAAAATACAATTGACAAGTATACTTGTCAAAGGCAGTGAATGAGTTTTAATAGACTGGTAGAAAGGGAAACAAAAACCACTACAAGACGGAGAACAGGAACTTGACTACCAAAGGGTGTGGTAGGAGGAGACAAGCAAACGTAGCAGGTACGTCGAGGGAATCTTCCGGCATAGAACCGAAGGAGAGGCTGGTTAATCTGTCAATTATTCAATTGATTAATCAGATTAATTTGAATTATACATTAAAGTTAATTACAAAATATTTTCCTCCCCTGATTACTGTTTATTAACCAGTGTTTGGTATTTATTTCATACTTTAAAAGAAAAAGGGGGGAGATTGATGTCATGGTTCTGTTTCTCCCTCTGTGCAGTTCCGGAGCGTGACAGGAGGTGGCGCCAACATCGCAGACAGAGGCTTGCTTACACACCTGAGTCTCATCAGTTTTGATTAGCCGACTGCAGTCTCTCCGTTTGTTCTTGCGAAGGGAAGATTCCCTTGCTAAGCTTGCTGTGTTCTTGCCACGTTGTTGCGTGTTTTCTCCTGTACTTCGGTTATTGTTTTTTTCATTTACCGGTTTCTCCCTGGTCAAAAGTAAAGTGATTTTCTGTTGTGTGATGTATGGCTTTAAGCCATAGTTTAGGGTCGCAGGGTTATGACGTCACGGCGACCGGGCCCAACACTGTGTATGCACCGGAGACTGAATTTTACACCAGTTATTGAAAAAACTAAAAAAAGATTTAATATGTGGCTTCTTAGAGACTTGTCTTTAAGAGGTAGAACCCTATTAAGCAAAGGAGAAGGTATTTCCAGACTTACTTATGCTGCCCATTCATTGTATGTAGATAATAAGACTATTAAAGAAATAGACCAGATGCTTTTCAATTTCTTGTGGAAGAATAAAACGCATTACATTAAAAAAATCTGTGGTTATGAATACGTATGAGAAGGGGGGACTGAACTTCTTAAATTTTGGCTCTTTGAACAATACCTTTAAAATCAATTGGATTAAGTCTTTTCTGAATAATCCTGATTCAATTTGGAACTGTATTTCAAACTGTTTTTTTTTTTTCCCAAAATTGGTGGATTAACATTTATGTTGTCATGTAATTATAAAATTGAAAGGATCCCCATCCACTTATCGAATTTCCATAAGCAGGCATTGCTTGCTTGGGCACTCATTTACAAACATAACTTCTCACCACACCGCTACACTATTTGGAATAACCAAGACATTTGTTACAAGAACAAGTCAATTTTTTTTTAAGACCTGGTTTGAGCATAATATTATCTGGGTGAGTCAATTATTCAACAGCAGGGGAGTGTTATTTTCTTATGAGGAATTTCTTGAACACTTTGGGATGCCTGTGACGCCTAAACAATTTGCTGTCATTTTTGATGCTATTCCTTCTGGTGTTTTGATGCTGTACAGGGGTCACACTGGTGTTGCAACTGACACTCCAATCGCTGATATTACTGAATCACCAATCGGTAGATTATGTTTTAATCCTTCTAGTTATAGAAACATTTGCAAAGTTCGTGCCCTTTTCCAATCTGATATTGTGTCTGTGTCGCCTGTAATATCGTACTGGAACTCTCGTGTAAAGAATTTAAATTGGAAAAAAATTTGGACCCTGCCTCAGAAATTCTTCTTGGTCAACAAAGTGAAGGAGGTGTCTTTTAAAATGATTCATCGTTGTTATCCTGTGAAATCATTTTTTGTTAAATTTGGCTATGATGCGGATCTGAACTGCTCCTTCTGTGACTCCCAATCAGAGTCTCTTGTGCACCTATTCTGGAAATGTGCTTATGCTCGCAAGCTTTGGCAAGACATTTGTAAATTTATTTTGGACAATATCTATTGTAATTTTGTGCTTTCTTTGCCGAATGTTTTTTTGGGGGGTTTTTCAACTATGACAGTTCGTTTGAAAAAGAATATTATTTGATTAATCTGTTAATTTATCTTGCTAAGTTTTATATTCATAAATGTAAATGTGCAAAATCAAAACCTATTTTTTTTTCTGTTTATGAAAGAGATTGATGTATATTTTCAGTCCATTTCTACTTCCAAAAATAAGAAGGCTGTCAAGACTTTGATTTTATGTTCTCATTTTGGTATTTTTAATATTTCTTAGTTTAAGACCCCTGGCATATTTTATTTTATTGTTTTTTCTTTTTTTCTCTTTCTCTTTACTGTTTGTGTGATGGTTTTTTGTGTGTGTTGTATTTGACGTGTTTGGGTTTTGATTACATTTTTGTCAATAAAAAAAAAAAAAAAAAAAAAGTATGCACCGGAGCACATGCGCAGCCGCAGACAGAGACAGGAGGAGGCGAAAACAGCAGAGGAAAGGACGACAAAAAACCAGTAACATTTGGAGACATTTTAGTTGGTTGAAATCAGATGAGAGAAGCCCGTCTAAGTTATATATAGTTTTTGTTTGTTTTTTTGTTTTTTAAATGCTAATTTAAAATAAAGCAAAGTCTTTTATCCTGGACCGGGCAAGTAGCTAATGTTTGTTTTGTTCGCTGCGGCTTTTGCAGTTAAATTACTACTCACTATTTTTGCTATTTGATTGTTATTTTGATTGTTGGTTGAAGTTTTAATTTTGTTGCTTGTTTATTGTATGGAGCCTATCAATTTGTTCAATAAAATGAGAAAAAATCCTTTTCTTTGCTTGATAATTGCTGCTATTTGCAGTCAGTAGAGTGCAATATTACTGGTAAATTGTCGTAAATATTTAAAAGAAAAAATAAAGTTAAAAGAGGCGTCTCTTTTCACTGAGCCGATCCAAATGAACTGGCTTACCGAAAAGAACCGACAATCACATCACTTATGAGACACTAGCTGAACAATTCCATGACTTTGATTTTCAAAGAAAATCCAGCAGCAGGCTGGGATGACAGTCGAAACAAAAGACTGCACAAGACCATGTCAGCGAACAGGAAAGACCAGGGTGGGAGAGGAGCAGGGTAAAAGCATCTGTCTTCACTGAAATCCAAGAAACCGCTAATAATGTTTCCTTATATTGTAGTTAATAGCTAGACTCAAATTATTGGCATATTATGCAGCCGCTACAACAGGTTTCAACTCGACTTTAGCTTAGCAATGGACAAATGAAGTGGTGATATTTTTTTTTTACTCTATAGGTGGCACTCTTGTTTGAAAGGTGCAGTGGAAATTTAATCCATTTCCATTGTACTAGCCATAAAAGTATTAAAGTACCAAAAAAAATAGCACAAGTGCGTCATGCAACTTCATATTCCCATCACTACTTTAAACCTCCACTAAAAGATTTTAGCTTGCAGCATTTGGGCACAAAGTGTAGCTGTGGGAGGTTACCTGGGCTGCCGCCACCTGAAAAGTAATAAAAAAAGAACACCATTATTTATTCCATTTTAATTTGTGAACGTACAGATTTGCCTTACTCAAGCATTTAGCGAAACGAGTTGGAATGACTGTGGATAATGTGCAATATTAGCTTGTGACATTCTGATGAGCTACTAATAATGCAACCTTATACTTTCAGTATAAGTAGATGTTATGCAGCAGCCAACAGGTTTCATCTTGGACCTTTTGACATTAGCTTCAGGCTTGGCTGGAGGCAAATTGGCACTTGTGTGTTTCAGCTTCCCTTGTAAATCATTGTTCTGGTGTACAATGTGCAAATTGTAGGTGTGGGACGTTACTTGTGTGGATGGATTGTGTGGAAGGTATTTACTTTATGACTGCTTTTGATATTTGGTGAAACAAAAGGTAATAGAGTATTATAACAGAGCTTAACATTTGTTACTAGGGGTGTTAAAAAAAATCGATTCGGCGATATATCGCGATACTACATCGCGCGATTCTCGAATCGATTCAATAAAAAAAATCGTTTTTTTTTTTTTTTTTTTTGTTTTTTTTTTTTTTTTTTTTTTTAAGAGCTCAGAATTGTTCATTCGGTAGTCTTACCGATTCAACGTCTTATCATCATTGCCTTTTTTTGTGTGTGTGTGTGTGTGTGTGTGAATCGATTTTTAAACTTCCATTTTTAATGGAAAAATATTCAACAAAACGTCTGACTTCGGGTTAGGATTCACACCTTGAGCACGGAAGAATGTTATATGAACGGAACATTAAGCCTTAATATTTTATTTTAATGCTGTTCAAACATGAAACAGATTACAACCTCTATAAGACTGAAATTTCAGATAAATAAATAATACATTTTCATATAAATCTTACACTCTACAAGCGTACTGATTAGTATTTTCTAAATTTGAATGAAAAAAAATCGCAACAATCGACTTATAAATTCGTATCGGGATTAATCGGTATCGAATCGTGACCTGTGAATCGTGATACGAATCGAATCGTCAGGTACGAGGCAATTCACACCCCTATTTGTTACATAAGAATAATTCTGAAACCTTGAAAACCTGAAAAAAAAAAAAATGAGTTGAATACACTGGTGTACAATGTGTGCTGTATGCTGTACGTTTATGAGTTTACCACGTAATGCTAATTGAAATAAAGTCATTACAAAATAAAATCAAATAAAGCAAATTATTCATGTATTCATTGCCGAAATTAATATACTTTTCAGACTTTTGACATTGAATTAAATTACATTTCATAATTTCATATACTGTATGTTTTCATTTTTCATGTGCTATAAGGCATTTGTATCAGAATAATAAATAAAATGTAAGTCTTGACTTGATACAGTTTTTATTTTCTGACCAAAACTTTAAATACTCCAGAATATGCTTCAGATTGTCAGTGACTGTGTAAAATGCATCGATTACATGGATGTGGCAGTGGATGTTACCTGGTGCATCTGTGGTGTCTTGCGCTGGGGAAAAAATGAAAGAGAAAAGTACAAATTGACCTTACGACTTTTACAGTGACACGATACATCAGACCACAACTTTTGATAGACATCAGTTATTCATGTTTGTTTTTTGTTTTTTTTAATTAAGAGCGACTACTGCAATAAGTATTTTATTGTGTTTAGAATATAGGTAAACACTGTTTTTGTGTTTGTTTTTTACATCAGTATTACACAAAGTTCATGTTAATGTTAAATATGAATAACACCTACAACTCTAATCAGTACAAATAATCCGAGCCTTTAAATAAGAAATGTAACAAGGACTCACCATTAATCAGAGTTATTATAGACACCAACAGAAAGAAACACCAAACCAAACGATCCATCGCTGACTGCGGCGTCTCACAAGAATGACAGCTCCATAATTGACTTCATATTTAAAATGGCAGCTCCATAAATAACTTCATATTTTTGCTTTCGGTTCATTGTTCTTTGCTGTTGACTAATTTTTTCAACATCACGGCGCACCCATTGCTTTTAATTGGTAGGAATGTTGCCTGATGACCCTCAGATGGGAGAGTGCGTCTTGTCACTGTGTTTATTTCCCCTTTAATTATCTTGGTATGACAATTGAGAACACATTCTTGTTTATGATGCCTGTCTGGGGTCCATTCCACAAAGCAGGTTTAGTGAGAACCCTGAAAAAGTATATTTACCATCCTGAGTCAAGAAACCCTGAAATGTGTTCATGTGGCGTATTCCTTGTACTGTACGTACATACCAAAATGTACTCACCTGTTTTATTTAAATTGTTTAAATTTCATAAAAAAAAAACTATGGTGCAAACTATAGTTGCAAGTTAAAATAAAAATCACATTGTGTATATTTAAACTGGTACCTAAGGGTTCTGTACCTTAATTCCAATTTCATATGTAATATCTAGTGTTTTGAATTTAGACACAAAAAAAGAAATGTTCTTAAAAAAAAGAAATGACAGTGTTTATTAGGGGTGTTTTAAAAAAAATCGATTCGGCGATATATCACGATACTACATCGCGCGATTCTCGAATCGATTAAAAAAAATCGATTTTATATATATATATATATATATATATATATATATATATTTTTTTTTTTTAATTTTTTTTTTTTAAGAGCTCAGAATTGTTCATTCGGTAGTCTTACCGATTCAACGTCTTATCATCATTGCCATTTGTTTTTTTTGTTTTTTTTCTTTTTTGTGTGTGTGTGAATCGATTTTTAAACTTCCATTTTTAATGGAAAAATATTCAACAAAACGTCTGACTTCGGGTTAGGATTCGCACCTTGAGCATGGAAGAATGTTATATGAACGGAACATTAAGCCTTAATATTTTATTTTAATGCTGTTCAAACATGAAACAGATTACAACCTCTATAAGACTGAAATTTCAGATAAATAAATAATACATTTTCATATAAATCTTACACTCTACAAGCGTACTGATTAGTATTTTCTAAATTTGAATGAAAAAAAAATCGCAACAATTGACTTATAAATTCGTATCGGGATTAATCGGTATCGAATCGAATCGTGACCTGTGAATCGTGATACGAATCGAATCGTCAGGTACGAGGCAGTTCACACCCCTCGTGTTTATCATTATGGTATAGCAACAGTTGCGTTTACTGAATAGAGGAAAGGTAAAAACAAACATGAGGTTAACTGTATACAAAGATGTGTTTTGACTGTTCATGTTTTTGCTTGGTCCGCAGAAAATGAGCCGTGCTTTTCTCATCGATGACTTTGTCACACTCTCCAGCTCTCTCCAAACTCTTGAACGGTTTTGGCCACCGTGCCATCCGGTTTCATCCGGTCGTTCAAGATTCTCCCGTCAAAGTTTCCGCACAGGCCGCCCACCTTCCGTTTGTATGTTCGTGGTAGAGTTATTTCTGCGGGAACAAAGTATTTGATTTTGGGTTAAAAATACACACACAAAACAAATAAACGTTTTTTTTTTTTTTTTAAATCCTGTCAATTCTGACCAATATTTTCTGAAACAGGTCTTATTGTTCTTGTTAAGCAATTAGCAAGAGTGGGAAGTGATTCCATGCTGGTTCCCATACTTACAAGTGCCCGTGCTAAAAAAATAAAATAAATACAAAAATTTTTTATAAATAGAATATAAAAAAATATTAGTACATGTTAACGGCATGTAAAGGGGTGGTCCAGAATATCCAGTTGCACCAACTGCCAATGACAAAGTCGTTGTTGGTGGTTTAAAAGTGAAAAAACAAACTAATCACCTGCGTCACTTCGTCCATCAAATTTTACGGAAAGACCAAAATCGGTATTGAGATAAATGTGAGACGAACGCGTCTTAATCTTTACACCGAGAGACGGTGAAACAGGTGTCTTGGTTCTCTGTCCATCCACCTGTCAGGAAGCAGAACCACAACATTTGAGCAATTAGAACAAATAATTAATATTCAAATGAACACTTTTAACTCATTCACTCCCAACCATTTTCACTGTTTTATTGGATTTTGACTGATTTTGCAAGGCCCACAGAATATTGTGTGCTATTGCTATAAAAACATGGAACCTATCAAAAGAAGATTAGAGTCTCTTCTTTCATCAGGAAAAAAAAAGGATATTTCTATCTGTTTCGGTTTTGCAGCAATTAGCATTACAATATAGCTAAGTTTCATAATTATTCACAAAAACTGGGGAAAGAGCTTGTTTCAACATGGCCCTGGTGGATCTCTTATACTCTGCTGCCCACTGCTGGACATTTTTGTAATAACTACCAATGCTTCAAGCATTCTTTTCAGTTCAGAGGCTGCATCAAAGCCTTCTGAATGCTCTGGCATTAAAAAAAATATATATATAAATAAAAAAAAACATATAAATACGTCTTTGGAAGCATGGTAATATGTAAAATAGAACGTATTTATACGTTTTTGGGAGCAAATGAGTTAAATGGAAACCCATCCCACTAATGTCGTGAAACTCACAAACAACTTCTGATGCTTCTTGAACTCCACAGTGTGATTGTACACTTGAATCTTGAGCCATTGCAATCTGTTGTGGTCTTCATGCTCGTTGCTGTCATCGTCACTATCATCATCTTCTTCACTACTATCATCATCATCATCATCAGCGGGTGTATTGACGCCCTCTATGTAAACATCCTGGAGATTACTGGGCAAGTTTTTGGTTTGGACCAGCACATATGAGTGTTCTCCCTCAAAGTCATGTTTCATGCTATCAAAAGTCTTGTAACCGGGCTCTCCGTTTATCGTGCACTCATCGAAACCTGTTGAAATGATGAGAAATGTAAAACGTACGGCCAGCTCAGACGCATCGATTAATGGCGCCATTCACGGTACCCGTTTTCTGGCAGTAATAATGCCCCTCTTCATTTTGAAGGCAAACGGCGTTTTCGTCACACTCGTGTTCATCGCAGTCAATCTCCCCAACGCCGTCGTCCCTCTCACATCGGCATTTCTGGCGGCAGTGTTTCGTGTACCACACTTGACCAAACTGAAATAGCACAAAGCCAGGACAGTCACAGTAGTGCACTTGATCTAAACTGAGCCAATGAAAGTCGGAATCGTCACTTACCGTGTATTTATTGCCGTCTCGGTCCACACATCCGCATTGTTGGACTGGCACACAAACTCCGAGTTTCAGCACATAGCCGTCATCGCACACACACCCCGGCTCACAAGCGCCATTGTGATTACAATCTGGTGGACCATTCAAAAAGCTGCAGGTTGGACTGCAGGCAGGGACACAAGGGCTGTAATGACTGTTGGGTATGCAGGAAGGCGGCGCTGCAGAGAAAGACAGAGAGAACATTAGGGCTGGGTATTGCCGCCAACCTCACGATACGATACGTATCGCGATGCAGGGGTCACGATACGATACGTATCACGATGCAGGGGATACGATACGTATCACGATGCAGGGGTCACGATACAATACGTATCACGATACATATGTATCCCAATACTTTATCTTCAAGGCGATACGTATCCCGATATTTCACATTCATTTACTTACATTTTATAATAACAGTCATATGTATACCTAAAGGATATGTTTATTATGCTGGATAACAAAAACGTTTTTGTTAGTAGCTTTTCTGGCTTACCACCAAGTGACATGCCTGATCTAAATGTGCACGCACTGCAGAATTTAGGATCAGTTTTCACAGACAAACCGGGAAAATTTATTAATAGGCATGAGGCGATATGAGTAAAAATATCAAAGTATTAAAATAACAGCTCTAAAATGTGCTTATTTGAAATATTTGGGAAATAAAAATCGCATTTTTTTTCATTGTAACACATTCTATTTAGTTTTTTAAACAATATAGGAAAACTGGTACATTAAGACACATGTGCCACGTTAAGTTTATAAGTAAATAAATGTTGATATTCTTCCTCTGCATTAATTTTTCTTAGCAAGACACAGTGGCCAATCACTGGTGAGCTATTTTTGCATTAACTGAAGGCAATTAACTTCAAAGACGGCTGGTTTTTATTTTTTTTTTAGGTACAATGCAAGCTGCATAGGCAAACGTTAACTGCCTATTTAAAGTTAACAAGCAATATCGATTCTGACGCCTGCGTATCGATACAAGTATTGTAATGAGGCCCGCAACGATATGTTGCCGTATCGATTTTTTGAGCACACCCCTAGAGAACATTGGCTACATAATCAAATTGCTATACTGTATTTAGTAGTGCTGTCAAACAATTACAATTTTTTGTTGTTGTTGTCTTCCCTTTCAAACGAAACAATCAAAATCGACTCCGCTTTTTAGCCTATTTATTTTCTCATAGAAACAAGTCTCAGAACTTCTCACTTCCGGGTTTAGTTCTGCTCACGAGTAAATTGTAACTGGTAACTTGAGCGCAGGGTATTTTTTTCTCAGAGATGATACGCCAAAGGCGTACAAATAATATGCTATTTGAATTTGTCTCTCCAAAAGTACGCAAATTGCTTTAGATTTCTCCAACAAGCATCAAGCAAGTAAATCAGAAAGTGAAACTCTTGTCCATGTTTATTCATCTTCCTAATCTCTAATTTTTAAACGCTTGAATGAATTGAAATTGATCTCCAGAGTTAAAGCTTTAATTTTCGATTTTAGTTGGCTGCGAATAGTTTGTAGTTCTTGCTTTTGTTTTGGTGGATTCTCAAGAGTGTCTTCGTTTGCGTAATGTGTTGTCAAGGTTCAACGTCTCTCAATATGTCCGTACTCACTTGGATGAAGTGTAAATGGGGGCTGTGGTCTAACAGTTGTCGCTGGGTGCGTTTCATTTGGATGTTCAGGTTTCACGGTGGTTGTTGAATGTGATTCGGTTGTTGCACTTGGAGGTTGAGGTTCAGGACTCGTTGTTGATTGAGGTCCGGCCGTTGCTGGTGGACTTTGGGTTGGAGTTTCGGGTCTCACGGATGTCTTTGGATGCGATCCAGTTGTCGGTCCGTCGCGTTCTGTTGTTTGAGGTGCGGGTCTGGCTGTGGAATGAGGGTATGTAACGGGCGTTGTCGTTTCTTCAGTCGTTGGTTCAGGACCTGGTCCTTCTGTTACGTCGTCTCCTGTGTGCTCGGTCGTTGATGGCGGTTGGATTGTAACTGTCGCGCCAGGCGCTTCTGTTGAGGTATTCGGATTTGAGGGTTTCGTTGTTGCCGGTCTGGTTGTCTGTGTTTCAGAGCTGGTTCCGCCAGCTGTTGTTTTAATTGTGGGTTTTAATGGTTGTGTTGTTGACATGTTTTCTGGCGGCGGTTCAGAACCTTCTGTTGTATCTGAGTGAGTTGTCATCGGTACAGGGGGAGTTGGTTTAATCAGGTCTGCAAAACGAATCATTTTGAATCAGGCGCACATGATGCAAGTAGGCTGTCAGTTGACGTAAACGATTACCTGAGCAGCGCCCACTATACAGTGATATGTCATCTATGGCCACATCGGACTCATCATTAGAACCTCGTCGACCCTCATAAAGGATCTAATATTTAGAGCACATTTTAGTTCACTTCACTGAAAATATGCAGGTTAAACATCGCCTACCTGAAAAGGTCCACTTGAGGTGAAGTCAACCTGGGCCAGACGCCACACGTTCCCTTGATTATTCCTGATCCAACTAATAGCATTAGCTTGTTTGTCTTGAAGCAAATAGACATGGAGGCCCATCGTTTCGGCAGAGCCGTACATATGGTACCAGAACTGCAGACACTGAGGACCGGAGGCGGGACATTCGGAACTGATGAGACGGGCTGTGTCTCCGAGTGACGCGCTGTTGGCTTCAATGTAAAGATAGTGGCCATCTGGAATATGACACATTACATCACATTATGAATGAAAAAATAGCATTTCAGAGGTAATCGAACTTCCATACTGATTTTTTTTTTAATAATATCAAAATATAATAATTAGGGATGGGCGAGTACCGATACCAGGTATCGGTATCGGGCCGATACCAGCCTTTTTTCAAGTACTCGAGTACTCGTTACGCAGACGAGTACAAGCGACCGATGGCAGAGGGGGAAGACGTTAAGTGAGTCCTCCTTGCCTGTAAGTGGCGCTAGCTAGCTTGCAGCAGTTTTTCACCAAAACTTCACAGGTTTGGAAATACTTCAAAATTGTAAATCTTAAACTAAAAGAGCATTTTTGTGTTTTATTTTGAGCGTTAAGACTATTGAAGAGTGACTGTGCTGTTTTTTTTTTGTTTTTTTTGTCAAAATTAAAGGAAATATATTTGTTTAAAAATATCTTTTAATGATTTTTATTTTTATTTTTTAAATGTACTACTGGTATCGGCAGTTGGTATCGGTATCGGTGAGTACTGAGGGTCTGCGTATCGGTCTGAAAAAAAAGTGGTATCGAACATCCCTAACAATAATAATAATAATAATAATAATAATTTTTTATTATTATTATTATTATTATTTCAATTTAGAGGTGTGAAAATTAATGGACTGAAAACTAACCTATTATCAAATTAATAACTTATATTCACGTAATTATTTAGAGGCTTTATCACTCACTTCTCACAAATAACTTGCTAGCCTAATTAACAGAATGTAAAACTTTACTATGTATGAGTCAGAAGATTAATTACGTCCTGTGGTGTGATCTGAAGAGGGCCCTGTCCTAAATGTTGGGGTCGAGCCACTTTGTCTTGTCCAGTCAAATGCATCCGTAACGAGCTGACTCCAATGGCAAAGATCGTTCTCAAAGTTACAGTTGAGTTGGCATACTGGAAAGACAGAAATATTAACTCGTTGGCACTAATTACAAAAACAATTGATGAAAAAAAACTAACCAAAAGTCCAAGGAACAAGGAAAGTTACAGAGAACTGTACCTGAGTGTGATGGTCTGTGTGCATCTTCAGTCAAATTGTTATTTATGATTATATTCGTTGTTGCTACAGCAACGGGAGGCACTGTGGCATTTGCAACAGGTGGCCGATCTGTCACATTGGCTGCGGGAAGTTCTGGAACTGCAGTCGCGTTTCCTTCAGGTTTGGGAGGGGGTGTCGTCACCACACCACTTAGCTCTGAAATTAGAAGTTAAGATTGGGATTGAAATGAGTTTCATATGTACAATCATTTAACCAAGAAACACATTTGTAGTCCTTGTGCATTTTTCAAACCTGAGCATTGTCCATTGTGAAGTGTTACATCGTCTATGGCGACATCAGATTCTTCATTGGAACCTCTTCGGCCCTCAATAATGATCTAAGGAGGGGGGATATGAGGTTTTTTTTTTCTTTTCTTATTTGCTAAACAGTTGCCCAGTTATCCTTATTTCAGCCTTGCAACATTATTGGCTTCTGTTAACTCATTCACTCGCCGCCATTTTCACATTTCGCAATCCCGTTCGCTCCCGGTTGTTTTACTGGATTTTGACTGATTTTGCAAGGCCCACAGAATATTGTGTTCTATTGCTATAAAAGCATGGAACCTGTCAAAAGAAAGATTAAAGTCTCTTCTTTCATCAGTTTCCGTTTTGCAGCAATTAGCATTAGAAGAGAGTTAAGTTTAATCAGTTTTCACAAATCTTTTCAAAATTGTAAGTAATTGAGCTTTTTTTTCTAGATGGCCCTGGTTGATCTCCTTTGCTCTGCTGCCACCTGCTGGCCGTTTGTGTAATAACTACCATTTCTGCAACCGTTCTTTGCAGTTGAGAGGCTGCATCAAAGCCTTCTGTATGCTCTAGCATTAAAAAAACAAACGTATAAATATGTCTTTGGGACACTTAGAACATAAAAAAAACGTATTTACACGTTATTGGGAGCAAATGAGTTAATATACCTGGAAATCTCCTTTGACAGTCAAATCCACTTGCGCCAAATGCCACATATTCCCTTGATCGTTCCTCTTCCTCCAAATAGCATCCGCTTTTTTGTCCTGCAGCAAATAGAGATGGAGGCCCATCGTATCGGCCGAGCCGTACATATGGTACCAGAACTGCAGACACTGAGGACCGGAGGCGGAACATTCGGAACTGATGAGACGGGCTGTGTCTCCGAGTGACGCGCTGTTGGCTTCAATGTAAAGATAGTGGCCATCTGGATTAGGACACAAAGAGTTTCATTAGTTGGAAATGAATTCATTGCAAGTTGGAAAAATTCAATCACATGAGTGAGAATGAGTCTTTTACTTTTAATATACATTTTTCTTCCAAATGGAAGTACAGATACTAACATTAGGTATAAATTTCCTTAATATTGGAAAGTTTAGCATTCTAGGTTTATTTCGCAGTAATGAAATGAAAGAATATTTTTGTAGTTAGGGGCAGGGTGGCCATCGGGAATTTCGGGAGTTTCCCGAACAGCCAGTACATTTTTGTGCCGGTTGCACTGCTGCCGTCCCCCAAATCCCCGGCCAAGAATTCCATTGTGGGACGTACTGGGAGCAAAATTTGGCACGGGAAAATATTTGGTGGACATGGTTGGGGGTGTGGTTGCACTGACTGGCATTAGTGATTACTATTTATCATTTGTCTACATGTGCGACAGGGTGCGGGGGGGTGGACAACTTGCCCGAAAATGAATCGGCTGTTTGGGGAACTGACAACATTAAGCTTCCATTGATGAATGTTTTCTTGGGCCAAATTTTGTCCTCAGATGTTTTATCTTTTATAATTATCTTCTACCATCATATCAAACAAATTCGAAGTTATTTAACTTTAATTTAATAAAATTTCATTTAATTTGTCTATTTTCTGTTTTATCTGAGTAGTCATTTCATGTTCTTATAAAAACAATTACTATGCTCTACTTTTATTATAATTATTGTATTAGTCCTTCCAATATTTTTATGAAACTCATGTTGCAAATAGGCATATAATGTAAAGCTTCAGTTTTAAATACACTTCAATTTTGCATCATGAATTTCTTAGAATTTCAATTCTACTTCCTTCCATTTGAATTTCAATTGCAAATGTCTTCAAGTTTGCAACCTCATTTCAAATTCATAATGAAGAATTGAATTGGAATTTAGGGGTCATTCTCAATTCAGTTCTGAATTTTGCCCTGCCCTGGTATACAATTTATATAAAAGATAAAGAATTGTGTTCTCAACAAGGTGAGACTCACTCAAAACGAAAGAACGAAGCTGGGACCTAAAAATGTGCCAGAGTTCAACCTGTCATTGACATCTGTCATCATCTTAAATATCTTTCTAGCCTAATTAACAAAGTGAAACTTCACAGTGGATGAGTCAGAATGTTAATTACCTTCTGTGGTGTGGTCTGAAGAGGGCCCGGTGCCAAATGTTGGGGTTGAGCCATTGTGTCTTGTCCAATCAAATGCATCAGCAACGAGCTGTTTCCACTGGCAAAGATCGTTCTCAAAATTACAGTTGAGTTGGCACACTGGAAAGTCAGAAACGTTATTCACAGTAAATCATTGAGGGTCGAAAAAGTCATGTCCAAAGTCCGCTCTGTACCTGAGTGTGATGGTCTGTGTGCATCTTCAGTCAAATTGTTATTTATGATTATATCCGTTGTTGCTACAGCAACAGGAGGCACTGTGGCATTTGCAACAGGTGGCCGATCTGTCACATTGGCTGCGGGAAGTTCTGGAACTGCAGTCGCGTTTCCTTCAGGTTTGGGAGGGGGTGTCGTCACCACACCACTTAGCTCTGAAATTAGAAGTTAAGATTGGGATTGAAATGAGTTTCATATGTACAATCATTTAACCAAGAAACACATTTGTAGTCCTTGTGCGTTTTTCAAACCTGAGCATTGTCCATTGTGAAGTGTTACATCGTCTATGGCGACATCAGATTCTTCATTGGAACCTCTTCGGCCCTCAATAATGATCTAAGGAGGGGGAATATGAGTTTTTTTTTTCTTTTCTTATTTGCTAAACAGTTGCCCAGTTATCCTTATTTCAGCCTTGCAACATTATTGGCTTCTGTTAACTCATTCACTCGCCGCCATTTTCACATTTCGCAATCCCGTTCGCTCCCGGTTGTTTTACTGGATTTTGACTGATTTTGCAAGGCCCACAGAATATTGTGTTCTATTGCTATAAAAGCTTGGAACCTGTCAAAAGAAAGATTAAAGTCTCTTCTTTCATCAGTTTCCGTTTTGCAGCAATTAGCATTAGAAGAGAGTTAAGTTTCATCAGTTTTCACAAATCTTTTCAAAATTGTAAGTAATTGAGCT
Organism: Festucalex cinctus; assembly: GCF_051991245.1. Lineage (NCBI taxonomy): Eukaryota > Metazoa > Chordata > Actinopteri > Syngnathiformes > Syngnathidae > Festucalex > Festucalex cinctus. The sequence continues at coordinate 10,101,598 of NC_135411.1, read as the reverse complement.
TTTTTTCTACATGGCCCTGGTTGATCTCCTTTGCTCTGCTGCCACCTGCTGGCCGTTTGTGTAATAACTACCATTTCTGCAACCGTTCTTTGCAGTTGAGAGGCTGCATCAAAGCCTTCTGTATGCTCTAGCATTTAAAAAAAAACGTATAAATATGTCTTTGGGACACTTAGAACATAAAAAAACGTATTTACACGTTATTGGGAGCAAATGAGTTAATATACCTGGAAATCTCCTTTGACAGTCAAATCCACTTGCGCCAAATGCCACATATTCCCTTGATCGTTCCTCTTCCTCCAAATAGCATCCGCTTTTTTGTCCTGCAGCAAATAGAGATGGAGGCCCATCGTATCGGCCGAGCCGTACATATGGTACCAGAACTGCAGACACTGAGGACCGGAGGCGGAACATTCGGAACTGATGAGACGGGCTGTGTCTCCGAGTGACGCGCTGTTGGCTTCAATGTAAAGATAGTGGCCATCTGGATTAGGACACAAAGAGTTTCATTAGTTGGAAATGAATTCATTGCAAGTTGGAAAAATTCAATCACATGAGTGAGAATGAGTCTTTTACTTTTAATATACATTTTTCTTCCAAATGGAAGTACAGATACTAACATTAGGTATAAATTTCCTTAATATTGGAAAGTTTAGCATTCTAGGTTTATTTCACAGTCATGAAATGAAAGAATATTTTTGTAGTTAGGGGCAGGGTGGCCATCGGGAATTTCGGGAGTTTCCCGAACAGCCAGTACATTTTTGTGCCGGTTGCACTGCTGCCGTCCCGCAAATCCCCGGCCAAGAATTCCATTGTGGGACGTACTGGGAGCAAAATTTGGCACGGGAAAATATTTGGTGGACATGGTTGGGGGTGTGGTTGCACTGACTGGCATTAGTGATTACTATTTATCATTTGTCTACATGTGCGACAGGGTGCGGGGGGGTGGACAACTTGCCCGAAAATGAATCGGCTGTTTGGGGAACTCACAACATTAAGCTTCCATTGATGAATGTTTTCTTGGGCCAAATTTTGTCCTCAGATGTTTTATCTTTTATAATTATCTTCTACCATCATATCAAACAAATTCGAAGTTATTTAACTTTAATTTAATAAAATTTCATTTAATTTGTCTATTTTCTGTTTTATCTGAGTAGTCATTTCATGTTCTTATAAAAACAATTACTATGCTCTACTTTTATTATAATTATTGTATTAGTCCTTCCAATATTTTTATGAAACTCATGTTGCAAATGGGCATATAATGTAAAGCTTCAGTTTTAAATACACTTCAATTTTGCATCATGAATTTCTTAGAATTTCAATTGTACTTCCTTCCATTTGAATTTCAATTGCAAATGTGCTTCAAGTTTGCAACCTCATTTCAAATTCATAATGAAGAATTGAATTGGAATTTAGGGGTCATTCTCAATTCAGTTCTGAATTTTGCCCTGCCCTGGTATACAATTTATATAAAAGATAAAGAATTGTGTTCTCAACAAGGTGAGACTCACTCAAAACGAAAGAACGAAGCTGGGACCTAAAAATGTGCCAGAGTTCAACCTGTCATTGACATCTGTCATCATCTTAAATATCTTTCTAGCCTAATTAACAAAGTGAAACTTCACAGTGGATGAGTCAGAATGTTAATTACCTTCTGTGGTGTGGTCTGAAGAGGGCCCGGTGCCAAATGTTGGGGTTGAGCCATTGTGTCTTGTCCAATCAAATGCATCAGCAACGAGCTGTTTCCACTGGCAAAGATCGTTCTCAAAATTACAGTTGAGTTGGCACACTGGAAAGTCAGAAACGTTATTCACAGTAAATCATTGAGGGTCGAAAAAGTCATGTCCAAAGTCCGCTCTGTACCTGAGTGTGATGGTCTGTGTGCATCTTCAGTCAAATTGTTATTTATGATTATATTCGTTGTTGCTACAGCAACAGGAGGCACTGTGGCATTTGCAACAGGTGGCCGATCTGTCACATTGGCTGCGGGAAGTTCTGGAACTGCAGTCGCGTTTCCTTCAGGTTTGGGAGGGGGTGTCGTCACCACACCACTTAGCTCTGAAATTAGAAGTTAAGATTGGGATTGAAATGAGTTTCATATGTACAATCATTTAACCAAGAAACACATTTGTAGTCCTTGTGCATTTTTCAAACCTGAGCATTGTACATTGTGAAGTGTTACATCGTCTATGGCGACATCAGATTCTTCATTGGAACCTCTTCGGCCCTCAATAATGATCTAAGGAGGGGGGATATGAGTTGGTTTTTTTTCTTTTCTTATTTGCTAAACAGTTGCCCAGTTATCCTTATTTCAGCCTTGCAACATTATTGGCTTCTGTTAACTCATTCACTCCCAGCCATTTTCACATTTCGCAATCCCGTTCGATCTCGGTTGTTTTACTGGATTTTGACTGATTTTGCAAGGCCCACAGAATATTGTGTTCAATTGCTATAAAAGCTTGGAACCTATCAAAAGAAAGATTAAAGTCTCTTCTTTCATCAGTTTCCGTTTTGCAGCAATTAGCATTAGAAGAGAGTTAAGTTTCATCAGTTTTCACAAATCTATTCAAAATTGTAAGTAATTGAGCTTTTTTTTCTAGATGGCCCTGGTTGATCTCCTTTGCTCTGCTGCCACCTGCTGGCCGTTTGTAATAACTACCATTTCTGCAACCGTTCTTTGCAGTTGAGAGGCTGCATCAAAGCCTTCTGCATGCTTTAGCATAAAAACAAAACAAAAAAAAACGTATTTACACGTTATTGGGAGCAAATTAGTTAATATACCTGGAAATCTCCTTTGACAGTCAAATCCACTTGCGCCAAATGCCACATATTCCCTTGATCGTTCCTCTTCCTCCAAATAGCCTCCGCTTTTTGGTCCTGCAGCAAATAGAGATGGAGGCCCATCGTATCGGCCGAGCCGTACATATGGTACCAGAACTGCAGACACTGAGGACCGGAGGCGGAACATTCGGAACTGATGAGACGGGCTGTGTCTCCGAGTGACGCGCTGTTGGCTTCAATGTAAAGATAGTGGCCATCTGGATTAGGACACAAGAGTTTCATTAGTTAGCGCCTCATAATATTTATTAAAAATGTGCTCTTACATGTAATGTTCCAACTATAATGCTGTCCTTGAATATCTGTTATATCTTATGACAGATGGAGCAGGTTTCATTTCTGTCAGAGGTGCATCAGCACAACAAAACAAGTTTGTATGAATATTTTGTCAACATTTTTTTTTTAAATAACAAAGTAAAACCACATAAAAAAAAAAATACTTTGTCTTAAAAAAAAAACAGTAATAGTGTCAAAGATAAACAGTTGTGTGTCCTACTTGGAAGTTGATACCAAACAGCATGCCTTACATTGATATCAATCGGACATGCTTCTTACGTACCGTATACTATAAGGTGCACCTAAAAGCCTTCAATTTTTTCAAAAGCTGACCGTGCGCCTTATATAGGGATCAATATTGAGCCACAACAGGTCTCGCTGTCAAGACGCTATCGGTGACCCTGCACGATCGGTGACGCGCATGCGCAGAAGATCCCGCCATCTTGGATCGCTAACTACGGCATCCCCACTAGAACAAAATACCTTTATATGCCTGCGTGATAGTGCGCGTTCGTAAAAACATGTTACATCATTGAAAAAAAAATCTTACATTCTTGATGCATTATAAAGAAACTATTTTAATTCTACAGGTTTTCAAGACGAACGTTTTACTTTTGATCCCATTACATTCCTAGTAGGGTGTTAAAAAAAATCGATTCGGCAATATATCGCGATATTACATCGCGCAATTCTCGAATCGATTCAATAGGCGGCCAAATCGATTTTTAAACATCCATATTTGATGGAAAAATATTCACCAAAACATCTTAGGATTCACACCTGAAGCATGAAAGAATGTTTTATGAACGTAACATTAAGCCTTAATATTTTTATTTTAATGCTGTTCAAACATGAAACAGATTACAACCTCTATAAGACTGAAGATTCAGATAAATAAATAATACATTTCATACAAATCTTACACTGTACATGTTTACTGATTAGTATTTTCTAAATTTAAATTAAAAAAAAAATTGCAACAATCGACTTATGAATTCGTATCGGGATTAATCGGTATCGAATCGAATTGTGACCTATGAATCGTGATGCGAATCGAATCGTCAGATACTCGGCAATTCACACCCCTAATTGCTAGTGAGTCTTCATTGTTATAATTTACGTTTAGTCTTCAGTATTTTTATTGTCTTTAGAATATTTCAAATATGTCATTCATTGAAGGTGCGCCTTATAGTCGTGAAAATACGGTAATCAATTTCCAGTCTAACGACGTGTTCCTCATTAGTATGGATGAGTCAGAAGGTTAATTACGTCCTGTGGTGTGATCTGAAGATGGCCCCGTCATCAGTGTAGGTGTTGAGCCACTTTGTCTGGTCCAGTCAAATACATCAGCAACCAGCTGATTCCACTGGCATAGATCGTTCTCAAAATTACAGTTGACTTGGCACACTGAAAAGTCAGAAATGCTACATTATTGACAATAAATCCAAACACAAGGGTTAAAAAAATAAATAAATAAATTGGCAGATCAATGACCGTACCTGACTGTGGTCTGTTCTCTGCATTTCCCGTGTCATCATTTTCAGTAACCGGATGTCCTGTGACATTTGCCACAGGTGGCCAAGTTGTAACAGGGAATCGATCTGTAACATTGACTGCAGGATTGGACAATACAAGTTTAATGAGTTACAAACTGTTGACCTTTAAACCAGGAAACATATTTGTTCTATATACTACTATTTATCTTTCACACCTGAACAATGGCCATGGTAAAGCGTTACATCATCTATGGCGACATCAGATTCTTTATTGGAGCCCCTGCGTCCCTCTACGATGATCTTAGGAAGGAAAAACAACCGATTGTTTTTTTTGGTTTAAAAAAAAAATCTTTTAACTGCTTGTGTTCTATTTTTGTAAAGTCTCCGATGTGGAATTGTGGAATAGATGTGGCTGACCTGGAAAGCTCCAGTGATTGTCAGGTCCACCTGAGCCAAGTGCCACATATTTCCTTGATCGTTCCTCTTCCTCCAAATAGCATCCGCTTTTTTGTCCTGCAGCAAATAGAGATGGAGGCCCATCGTATCGGCCGAGCCGTACATATGGTACCAGAACTGCAGACACTGAGGACCGGAGGCGGAACATTCGGAACTGATGAGACGGGCTGTGTCTCCGAGTGACGCGCTGTTGGCTTCGATGTAGAGGTAATGACCATCTGGAGGAGAGAAAATAAAAGGTCAATGTTGTCTAATAAGTTATTCATATTACTCCTTTATGTATCCAAGGTCAAACCTCCAGTGTGGTCAGAGGAGGGTCCTGTCATCAGGGTCGGCGTTGAACCGCTTTGCCGTGTCCAGTCAAAAGCATCTGTGATCATCTGATTCCAGCTGCAGACATTTCTGTCAAAGCTACAATTCAAGCTACAAACTGCAAAGGAAACAAAAGGAACAGGAGCGCAATTTGCAACTTCAATTACTCCTCGAAAATGCAATTTCATTTTGCCCTGAACATAATTTTACCAAAAGCAGAGCGAACTGGACCATAAAGTTTTGCTTCCTTTGCACTAACCTTGGTCTGAGGGAAGGATTTCTGCTCCACTTCCCAGATTACCTAAAGAAAGCGTTGCATTTCATTAAACAACATTAAAACCATACATACTGGCATTTTAATGTAACGCTACAAGATGCATTCTTATATTAACTCATTTACCCCCAAAAACGTATAAATACGTTCTATTTTAAATATTACCATACTCCCAAAGATGTAATTATATGTTTTGGCTTTGATGCAACCTCTGAACTGGAGAGAATGCTTGAAGCAGTGGTAGTTATTACAAAAACGGCCAGCAGATGGCAGCAGAGTATAAGAGATCAAAAAGCTCTTTTCCCCACTATTTTAAACAGATTTGTGAATAATGATGAAACTTAGCCATGTTCTAATGCTAACTGATGCAAAATGGAAACAGCTAGAAATACACTTTTTTTTTCCTGATGAAAGAAGAGACTTTAATCTTTCTTTTGGTAGGTTCCATGCTTTTATAGCAATAGGACACAATATGCTATGGGCCTTGCAAAATCAGTCAAAATCCAGTAAAACAGCGAAAATGTCCTTGGAGCGAATGAGTTAATCACTGCTTACTTGAGCAAGAGCCGAACTGGACGGAAATGTCGTCTATTGCCACATCTGATAGTACATTGGAGCCTCTGATTCCCTCCATGATGATCTGAAAGGGCGAATATGGGGACAATAACCAACTTGTATAGAAATAAATCACACATTAGCCGAGGCTAACCTGAAAAGGGCTGGAGACGTTGACGTCAACTTTTCCTAGATGCCATTCTTGCCCATGGTTGTTTATCATAGACCAAATCTTGGTAGCTTTATTTCCTTGCAGCAGGTACATATTCAGGGCCATGGCTGTGGCAGAGCCATACATATGGTACCAGAAGTTCAGGCAGACTGGGCCACTGTATTGACACTCGGCGCTCAACAGACGAGCTGGATCTCCTTGGGCTACACTGTCGCCCTCAATGTATAAATAGAATCCCGCTATTGGGACAATCACACGGATTGGGGTCAGTACGGAGTCATGAAAAGTGGATATAATCAGGTAGTATGATCATGACGTTAGTTTTTACCCCCAGTCGTGTGGTCGTGGTTTGGCCCACTTGCGTTTGTTGGGGTGGCACCGGAATATCTTGTCCAATCAAAGGTGTCCTGTATGAGTTGCTGCCACCCACACAGATTTTTCTCAAAGTCGCAGTTTATGGGACACACTATTACGGGGAAAAAAACGGTTAGGAATTGAAGAATTGAATTTCAAGGTGGGAATATCACATTTCAAATAAAACTTGAGAAAAGTTTTACTTAATACTACGGAGCCCCGAAGGTAACATGGTAGGAAAAAATAAATAAATTGCGTAAACACCTCGCAAACATCTTTGCGTTCCCTCGCAAAGATTGCAAGGCAACGGCTCGCAAAAAACTTTGCGTTCTCGCGCGAACGCAAAGTTGTTGTTTTTTTTTCTACCATGTCACCTTAGGGGCTCCGTATAATACAGATCATACATTTTATGCAATAAATAAAATATAGTTTCGTGTGTTTTCCTCCATCACCGGAACCGCTAATAACCGGGTCAGTATTGATGGACCGATCAGTCCGTCACTGACAGACTCCCATTTCACTGATGACTGACGGCATTAGTTTAGTGCGCCGTTTCTGTATTTTACGTCAGGCATGTTGTTGGACAGCTAAGGATTCCTATGAGCGTGTATTGAGTCCATTCGGCCGTTTGCGGAAGTTACAACGGTGTGCTCCTTCTACAAGGCGACATTAGTGAGGAAGGAAGCGAATATAACTAGAACAGACATGATTGAGCGGATCGAGTGAGTTCTTGAAGCTTGTAAATTGCAACAGTACGGAGCCCCTAAGGTGACATGGTAGAAAAAAAAAAAACTTTGCGTGCCCTCGCAACGCAATCTTTTCGTTAGAACGCAAAGTTGTTTTGCGAGGGAACGCGAAGTTGTTTTTTTCGCCTACCATGTCACCTTCGCTGCGCCGTAAACACTTCCGGGTCATCTTCCATGTGAACAAAAGCGACGTGTAAACAAAGCAGTGGAAAAATACATGCTCCATCCGAGTCGCTTTGGGAAAGCTTTCCCACTGTTTTGTTTCATGTTTACAAACGTTCCATCCTTGTCGCTTTGTGATTTAAATCTATAAACACTGAGTTACAATCCTTGTCCTTTTATATGAAAATCACTTTATGAAGTTTTGATTGATTGATGAAATACAAAACACTCTAAAATGGATCTTTGGTTCCAGTAGTACTGGCTGGTAACTGACCAGTGTTTTCAAAGTACTGGGCCTAACATGTATAATCACTCACCGCACGAGCCTCTTCTTACTCCGATGCTGTTAAATGTGACCGGATTCTCCAAGGACCCCGTTCGGACTACTTCAAGAACAACCTTGTTAAAGACAATATTGACATTGACTTGCATATTAACATACGATAAACGTTTTTTGTTTTTTTTCAGATTCATCGTTATAAACTGTTCTTCTTACCTTTGACCCAGACTCAATAATGTTTAGCGGCACAAACACCTGTCGCCAAGAATCTCGTGCCAGCGCAGGCGAGGTCCAGATTTCTACTAGACCAGCACTGCTTTTGAGCAAAGCTCGAAGTTGTAAAGCATCAGGAGGGACCAAGTACCAGAACTCGAGACAGGCTTCACCTTGAGCCAGTGCACCACTTTCGATTAGATCCACCGTTAGATCATCTGGAGGTGAAATGTCAGTAAGACGATCTATAAATGTTTTTTTTGCCACATTATAATGGAATGGCCAAGTTTTTATCTATTGCAGCACATATCACCCTGACCTCCCCAGTTTAGACAAGCTTTAGAGCTTTCACTCCTGAGTTAAAGCTTTCACTCCAAACAGTTCAACAGTTAAAGTTAAAGCTTTCAACTTTAACTTCTGAGTTAAAGCTTTAACTATGTAGTTAACCAGTTCAATTTAAAGCATCCGTTTTTAACTCTTCTGAATTTAAAGCTTGAAAGCTTTACCTCTTGAGTTAAAGCTTTAACTCTGCTGTTAAACTCAACTCAACTTTTAAACTCAATTTATAAAGCGCTTGAAGAACAGGCGTTGTTGTATACAAAGTGCTGTGCATAAACAAACATCAGTTTTGCGGTAAACAAGAACAAAACAAACATTTTGAAGTGTAAATACAGGTTTTTGTTTTTTTGTTTTACAAGTAAATACATTTTACATCAGTAAATAAATAAGAAGTAGTGAATAAATAGATACATAAATAAGTAGACTAAACATCAAACTCATACACACCACAAAACACCAAAAACAAGTGACCCCGGGTTTTCACCGGATGCGGTTGCGGTGCGGTTGCGGTGCGGTGCGTCTTGACTGCGTGCTCCGGACGGGTCAATTTTTTTGTCAATCCACACCGGCTCCGCACAGCTGCGGTCCGGCAGCTCCGTCGCCGCCCACTTCCCAACGTGTCTCGCGGGACCGCGCGCGCGCGATCATGTGGCATTTCACAACGACAAACATACAGAAAGTCTGTGCTCAACAGAGAAGCAGAAAGAGAGGTGGACTTCTTTTGATTTAACCTTTTCTTCTTCTTCTGCTAGGAGATTCCATGCAGCATCCTTTTTTTGGTTGTCCTTGTAAAGTATATTAATAACGAGAGTCGGGTCAGTGCGGGTCCACTCTTTATTTCTGTCTTCCGCGTCCGGCTGCCGCTCAGTACGGCAAGCGAGACGGGCACAACAAGCAATCGCGAACATCAAACTCACAATACATTACAGTCCTTATAAAAAGGATGTGCCGTGTCATATATTATTTTGTGGTTTTCCACCTCCAATATAAACCTCTCCTTGTCCATGTTCGCTGGTGTCTAAACCGTGAATGAGCACATGGCCCGGCGACGCCCACGTCACGTTTTGCTGAAAAACTTGCGAAATAGGAGCTGGCGAGTGTTTTATTCTGAAAGGTAACCGGAAATTTATTTTGAAACTGCCTCGGTCTTCCTGTCCCGCTCGATGTGTTTTGTGCTAGCTTGCCATTTGCCGGAGGCCTACCGCTGCGGCGTCCGGCAAAAATAGAAAATAGGTCTATCCTTGCGGCAGGCTTGCGGCACGCCGCAGGCCTTCCGCAGTCGACACGCAACGCATCCGCAAGCGGTGTAAACTGCACCATTCGAATGAATGGAATCTAATTGCTTGTGTCGCCGGACCGCACCGCAACCGCACTGCAACCGCATCCGGTGAAAACCCGGGGTCATGGTGCGCCAAAAGCCAAAGAATACAGACGTGTTTTAAAAGAGGATAACGAGGGGGACCGCCTAATATTTAGTGGAAGGTCGTTCCAAAGGGAGTGACCGGCAACAGCAAAGGCTCGATCTCCTCTCAGCCTCCGCTTAGCCCTCGGTACCTCCGATTGTGTTTGGTCTGCTGACCTGAGGCACCGGGCAGGTGTGAAGGGTGCAAGAGCGCAGCCAGATAAGGTTGGGCAAGACCATTGAGAGATTTGAAAACAAATTGAAGAATCTTAAAGTGGATTCTAAATTTCACGGGCAGCCAGTGAAGAGAGGCCAGGATAGGGGTTATGTGTTCCCTCTTCCGGGCACCAGTACGGTGACGAGCAGCAGCATTTTGGACAAGCTGGAGACGCTGCAGGAAGGACTGGCTGATTCCAAAATAAATGTAAATAAATAAACAAAGAGTTAACTAAAAAGTTAAAGCGTTAAAGCTTTATCTCTTGAGTTCAAGCTTTAACTTAGGAGTTAAAACTTTAACTTTGACAGCACTTTTACTATTTAAGTTAAAAAATAGTGGTGCAAATAACTTTAAACAGTTAAATATTTGTGACATCCCCCACATACTGAAGTAAAAATGATTATGTCATCACATTTAGTCCCAGATTGATCGTTCTTACTTGATCTGTGGTGACTCTTTGTCCAGTCGCACACTGTGTTGCCTTGTTTTCCAAATGAACATTGCGTAACATATTCTGTCAAATATTAGATAAAGATTTATGCACTGCACATCTCAAATTGTCTTTTTTTTTTTTTGGTGTATGTTTCGAAAAGCAATAGTAATGACCTCGTACCTGAATCTCTTCTCCAGTCGGGTAGTTTAATGGCTGAAATGTCATTTTCCGCCCTAATGAAATTGGGGAATATTAGAGCATTTTGACAAATCGCCGTTTTCCAAAAACGCACCAGCCTAAGCGGAAGACGGTGACGTTTCCTTTATTACCTGCATTGCGTTCCAGTCTGAGTTAGAAAGAGTAGAGTCGCAGTGACCAACAAATCCGCGCAGGAGCCTCCAAGCATGGCTGATCCCGTTAACGCCAGCTCTTCTCTTGCTCTTGTTGATCTTTCGAACGGATGATGAGGAGTGAATTGTTTGTGAGGGAACGCAGATGAATGAATGTGCCAGGACAGAGTGGGGAGGCTCGCTTGTGTCACTGCGGAAAGAACTTTGGGCGTAAGGTTTTTATAGACCACCGCTGAACCGGGTAACCATTGCGGTGGGTGGAGACAACAGGTTAAAAACAAAGGATTGGATCTGTGACAAAGAAAAAAAAAGTTCTTTGACCGACGACCGCAGCAACATAGTTACAGGAAATGGCAACAGATAAGGTCAGCGTTTTAGTGTTGTCAGGCCATAAAGAAACGGAGGTGAATAAATGCTTGAAACAAAAACGTAATAATGAAGCGAAGTAGGTCAGTTCCAAGAAAGTATACAAATCTTGTGCTTTCTAAAGAGCTCATCAAATGCTAATACAGTTTTCCCTCGTTTCCCGCTACGGTTAGCTAAGTTCCAAAAAATACCCGCAATCAATAAAATCCGCAAAGTAGTTAGTTTATATTTTATATTTATGATAAATGTTTTAAGGCTCACCACACAGTTTATACACTTTTTCCACATTAATGCATTTACATTTTCTCACATTTCTCTCGTTTAAACATTCTCAACGTTCAAACCTTCAGAAATTTTATAAAATAGGTACATTACTGTAAAAAAAAAAAAAAAAAAAAAAAATCTGCGAAACCACAAAATATATATCATATAGCGAGGGAACACTGTATTTGCCTCTAGATTAAAAAAAAAAAAAAAAAAAGCTTTAGACAAATTCTTAGAGTTTTCTACTTTAAACAAAGATTTAAGACTGGATATCGTCTCACTGATTTATTTGAGGTTTAACTCTTCTTTTTTTTGCGGTGGCTCATTCAGGAAACTTTGAGAATCTGATCAATAGGGCAGGGTTAAAAAAAACAATCGATTTGAATCGATTTTCCTTTTCACAGCCAAATATTGATTCATAAAAACAATAAATCGGTCATTTAATACGTCTTTTTCCATAAATTTATGTGAATATAGAATTTTTCTGGAGCTGACACACCTCATATACTAAAGAAAAAAAAATCACTTATCACTTGATGGTCATTGATTTTTGTGAGGTTGCATTGAGATATATTTTCATGTCAAAGATGAATAAATATTCAAATTCATCAAACCTGTCCAAAAATGTAAATTATTTGAGCCATTAATATAGTTAAAGGGATACTTGACTCAGTGAACAATTTTCAGCAGTGAAAAGTTAATAATTTGTCCAGAATGAATTTGATGATTTCATTATTTTTCATGGACAATTAATACCTTTAAAAAGTAAATTTTCTACTTGCTGTCGACTGATGATGACATCACCTGTGCTGAGGAAGTAGGTAACGGCCAATCACGGCTCACCTGTTTTCTGGGTTTGGTCAGTAAACTAAGCCATGATTGGTCGTTACCTACTTCCTCAGCACAGGTGATGTCATCATCAGTCGACAGCAAGTAGAAAAAATACTTTTTAAAGGTATTAATTGTACATGAAAAATAATGATGTTACCACTTTAATTCTAGACAAAATATTAACTTTTTGCTGCTAAAAATGGGTTGAAAATGAGTCAAGTATCCCTTTAACTTAGATCAGAGGTGTCCAAACTACGGCCCGGGGGCAATTTGCGGCCCGCCGTCCATTTTTTTGTGGCCTGCGGCATATGCTAAAAATGACATTTGACTCAGTTCAAATAAAATAAAAACAAAAATGTTTGGAGATGGTCAAAGTAAGAAGGGAGGGTGTCGAAAAACACTATTGCTATTAAAGGTTATTTTAGTTAACTAAAACTAACGAAAAAACAAAAATTCAAAAAACAGTTTTGTTAACGAAATAAAATAAAAACAAAGATGCTTTTTAAAAAAAAAGAAACCTGAAACTACATTTTATGTTTACAAAACTAACTAAAATAAAACTAATTATTGCAAAAATGTCCTTTGTTTTAGTCTTTGGTAATTAATTTAATGCATGAGCCTTTGGGGATGATTTTAAATGTGATTTTTAGTTGATTTATTTTGATATAAACCAGAATAATGACATCGGGCCCATGGTGTTTTTTAAATATTGTGCACGAGTAATACACATTAAAAAAAAAAAACAACCTAAAACTAATACTGAAACTAACTAAACCAAAACTTAGCATTTATTAAAGAACTAAAACTAATAAAAAAAACTAACACGACCACCCTGAAAACCAATTAAAACTAACTAAATTTAAATAAAATAAAAACTAAAATTAAAAATTCCAAAACTAAACTATAAAAACCCTACTGCCACATTACAAATAAAATGGTTTTTATATTGTAGTATTTTTCGAAATATGCAAGAGCACAAATAAATTATTTGCACAATTTTTAGGACTAAACACAATTTCTCTTCATAACATTATGTGGCCCTTGCGTGCTTCTGATTTTCTGTATGTGGCCTTCAAATGAAAAAGTTTGGACACCCCTGGCTTAGATAATCCATGTTCCCGGATAAGTACACATGCAGCCATGTTATTGTCCTGATAATGGTTAAAAAAAAGAAGAAGAAGACCTCAAGTGCTGTATGACAGAGAATATTTCGTGTATCGCGATGAGCCTCCGCAGGTGGGAAGACAGATAAGAGAGACATCCACCTTTTACATTCCAGAAGCCCAGCCAGTATATGTCAACAGAAAGATCAGCCCAAAAACAAACATTAGAAGTGACCAGCTGAAGAGAAACTCTTTGTTAAGCAGCTGCTATCACTGCCCTACATCTCAAGTATGAGTCACGAGACGCTTTATAACACTTTGACGGCAATGCAATCAATCTGCTGTTATCTAATAAGAAATCAACGCACGAAAGCACCCACGGAGATGAAAATGACAAAATGAGTGATAAAGTTTTTTGTTGAAACTTTATAACGGTATAACTGACGTCACGAGATATGTGCGCTCGCATTACGGAAGCTTTTAGCACCGCTACATTCAAATATGTCTTCTCAATTTGGTTAATGTTTTGTCATGCTTGATTATTCATTTGCTTTGTGTTGCACATACAGTACGCGCTAAAGCATCACTCGAGCAAATTGTGAAAATGCCAATATCGTAATACGTACTGTAGGATTACTGGAAAGGGTTTGCCTTCTGATGATAAGGCCTCAAGTGTGTAACACGTAACCAGGGTTAGTATAGTTGTGGAATTTTTCATTTTAGTTCGTTTTATTTTATTTTGATTTTTTTTTTTGTTTTTTTGTGTTAGTTATAATTAGTTTTCAGGGTGATTCTGTTAGTTTTGATTAGTTTTAGTTATTAATAAATGCTTCGTTTTAGTTTAGTTTTAGTTAGTTTCAGTATTAGTTTTAGTGTTTTTTGTTTATTTGTTTTTGTTAAAAATGTGTATGACTCTTGCGTAAGATGAAAAAAAAAACATCATGGCAGCGAAGGTGCTTTTCTATTGGCTGTTGCTAGATGATGTCACTTCTGTGTGACACTTTCAATTCAAACGTCCTTATTCCGGTTTATATAAAAATAAATCGACTAGAAATCACATTTAAAATCATCCCCAAAGGCTCATGCATTAAATTAATTACCAAAGACGAAAACAAAGGACATTTTTGCTGTAACTATAGTTAGTTTTAGTTAGTTTTGTAAACATAAAATGCAGTTTCAGTTAATTTTCTTTTTTTTTTTTTTAAAGCATTTTCGTTTTTATTTTATTTTGTGAACAAAACTGTTTTTTTTATATTTGATTTTTTTCGTTACTTTTAATTAACTAACTAAAGTAACATTTGGCCTTGGTGGCAAACATCTCAAATGGCGTCTGGCATAACTCTTTGGGCAGAAACAGTTTGTGACAGTTGGATGTTCTAATTCTGTATTAACTGAGGTAATTTCTGGTGTGCCTCAAGGGACTGTACTCTGCCCTAATAATTTTTGCTGAGCTACTTTTATTAATAATGATTTCAATTTGTTCGTGCAATATATTTGTGTCAAGCTTTTTTTTGTTTGTTTGTTTTTTTGCCGATGATGCTAAATTTTACAGTTATTTTCATTCTTATGATGTGATTTGGATGCAGTTTATCAGTGGTCCAGCAGCAAGCACCTGGAAATAGCAGCTTGTTGTGCATTATGAGTATGTGAATCCAAAATTTGATTTTGTGACTGGATAGATTTTTCTTAACATGTAAAGTTTTCTCATTATTTTTCGACTGCAGTATAGCAAATAAATGAAAGTTAAACTTTTTCTTTTGCTAATTTAAACATTCATAATTGATTTTTTTTTTTTTTTTTTTTTTTTTTGTGACATTATATAAAGTTTTTGTTTGACCTGGACTAGAATTTGCAACAGGTATGGTCCCTTTATTTAAAACAAGACATTGAATTAATCAAGACTGTCATATAATGAACTTTAAATTAAACCAACCTTCGTCTTTCTGTCCGTAACTTATCATAGTTTGTTCTGATCATGGTGTTTGAAGTTGGGATTAAGGAACCGGACCAGGGCCCACCTCAGTGCCTGTTGGTCAATTGACTTATTTTGCTTTATATATATATATGAGTTATAGACCCAAATAAAAGTCCGCGATAGAGTGAATCCACAATAAATGAACCACGAAGTAGCAAGAGACCATCAAAATATAATCCTCCCGATAATGACTGTACAGTATACACAGTAATCAATCTACAGTATATATTTAATGACATGCCACTAAATCCATAAACCTGTAGCTGTTCTCACACATCCTGCATGTCTCAAGCAAACACAAAGGTCATTTGTTATCAACCTCGCCCATTAAAAGGCGGGAGAGCTTGCAACAAAAGGTTCACGTTGTCTTTGTGCAACATAAATGTCCTAATATGTTAACTGTGACCTCGTTTGTTTGTTTTATGATTTTTGCGTGTGCAATCGTCACTTTGTTGCGGGCAACACTAAAACGCAAGGGGCAAATGCTATGTCAGAAATAATATGAATTGATTAATATTGCAATCGTGGAATACGAGTTGAGCAGCAAAATCCAGCGGCCATCTTGCCACTTGCTGTCGACTGAATATGACATCACAGTTGCTCGGGGCTCAGATAACGACCAATCATGGAGTCAGCCTCAGAAAACAGGTGGGAAAAAAAAGTGTTTCTGTGCAGACATCAGCCTCGATGGGCTTTTGAGAATTTGCTTCAGCTCTTTGCAGCGTGCTGGACACTCCCGTGTTCCAAAGGCGTTTCCTTTTAGATATGCCCGGCAGTTTGGGGGCTGAACAACGTCAAACTATTGGCACCACAAGTGGATTTGGTTTTCATATGTCTAATCTCTAGGCCAACACAGTCAGTGATAGCCTCTTTCCTGCTTTAGTGTCAGGCCAAGGTCACATTTGATAGATAACAACATGCAGCAGGTAGTGAACTGTCCCTCATGTCGTAGCTTTAGTGCTCTGATTGTTTTTTTTTCTCTCCTCACGTTATGTTCTAGTAGTCCTTCGGATGTGGGACTTTAACAAGCACAATTTATCTCACACTGCTCCTATTTAATATTTTATTGTAGGGTCAAGGTCATCATAGTTTAAAAAAAGGGGGGAAAAAAAATCATTTTTTTTTTTTTTCAAACTATTTTTCCATGGAAGTAATTGTGTGTGGGTTTTTCAAATGCAGTTTATAGGACATGCAGGAAATTACAGAATTGTAGCATAACCAAATGTGATTGCAGAAACATCTGTCATGGCTTTGGTAAGGTCTTCCAACAGCAGGGTTATTGTAGTTTTGGAATTTTCTTTTTCGTTAGTTTTGATGTCTACGAAGCCTCTAAGGTGACATGGTAGAAAAAAAACAAAAAACTTTGCTTTTTGCGAGGGAACGCAAAGATGTTTTGCGAGGGAAAAAAATAATAATAAAATAAAATCAATAAATAATAATGCATTCAAACTGATCACCAACATTAACTCGGGAGCACAATATTAAAAAAGAAAAAAAAAAAAACTTTAATCTGCAAAACAAAAATAAAAATTTGTGATTTTTTTTTTTTTTTTTTTTGCTGTGCAAAGCGCACATGCTCAGTGCAAACAAAACCCCTACACCACCGAGCGAATGCTCCCTGCGCACACTCTGCCAATAATGAGAGCGCCACTGCCCCCTAATGTAGTGGAGGTGCAATTGCACTTTATTCTAGGACAGTAAAAAAAATAAAATAAATAAAAAAATAAAAAAATAAAAAAGCATGTTCCCCGAGGTCAAACGTGCCCCCCTTGATGGTGCCTCCCTGGGGGGGGGCCCGCCCCACTAGCCCCACTATTTGAGAAGCACTGCCTTAGGGGGGTCCGTAGATGTCGTTTTGAGTTTGTTTGTTTTTTAATTAGTTTTCAGGGTGGTTCTGTTAGTTTTTATTAGTTTTAGTTATTTAATAAAGGCTTAGTTTTAGGTGTTTTTTTTTAGCGTGTTACTTGTGTGCAGTATTTAGAAAAAAAAAACATGGTAAAATGAAATTTCTTAGCTAGTGTTGCATTTCGTTTGAGTTAAATGAATAAAGCAAGCGAGCTGAGCCATTGGAGCCAAAAGTCAAGCAGGCAAATTTGTCGTCTAGGACGGATGTCATCTGAAGGTGCTTTTCTATTGGCTGTTGCTAGATGACATCGCTTCTGTTTGACACACTTTGTCCTTATTCCAGTTAATGTCAAAATAAATCTATTTAAAATCATCCCCAAAGGCTCGTGCATTTAAATTACCAGGCATCAGTTAATTTGTTCTTGATGGTCTGAAGTCTACAGAACATCACATGCAACCTTTTTTTTTTTTTTACCTTCACCTTTTTAATTATGATGCGTTAAATTTCAATGTTACAACTGCACCATAACCTCAGGACTTTTCCCTCTCAATTTGAATCCATTGCCAAAAATTCAGAGCATTAATACTCAAGCCCTGAGGTCTGTTTGAAGGATGAATAACTTCTGCCACCCAATGGTGTTTTTACATTTGGAATGTGCACATGGGCGTCATAGCGCACTGTTCACCACAAGGTGGCACTCTGTCTCCTTCTGAAAATATCCTCAATGCTTTTATCGTTCATCACCGTCAGGTGGCAGCTTATTTTTTAAAGCTACAATAGTTTCTGCCCACTGATGGAAATTCAATTCAAATGGAATAATTGGGCAAACATAATTATTTCGATTCTGGGAAAAAAAACATATACAAGGAATGGAGAATGGAGAGTACTTTTTGAACATGGATTTTCTGTGGCTGTTAGTTTCAATGGGCCATTCATGCTCCAGAAATTGAGGAAACGAATATGAATTTGAATGAATAAATGAATGGACATTTATTCGGTTCATTGGCAAGACAAATTAAAAATTCAACATGGACAAAAACAAATTCCATACATTGATATAAAACCGAAAGCGTGTACGCAGAAGAAGCTTTTCATTTCTGTGCCAACCACTCTAGCACTTCAAAATAAAAAATAAAAAATCATTAATTCAATAATTGTACATTTTATAAAACACCAAATTAAAACCGAACCAGTTCAGATTTATTGTTAAATTGTCCATCTCTGACCGAGTGAAAATCGGACTGCACTGCACTTTCAAATCCTGGCGACTAGATGGCGCTGTCGCCTCAGCAAAAGTTCACATCAAGACTTGCAGGTATTTGTGTCACGGTGGTCCTATACAGTTTTGACTTATATATATATATATATATATATATATATATATATATATATATATATATATATATATATATATATATATATATATATATATATTTAATTGTAAGCTAGTGGACATTTGGGCTTCACATTTAGATGTAGATACATTTTGAGATTTAATTCATTCATATGGAATTTTGCTTATATGACACTACAATAAATGATTACTTGTTATAGTTATTTACTTGACATTATTGAATGCATTTTAGTTGAAATAATGCTGCATTCGAGGATGGTCGGAAGTCGGACATATCCTAGTTGGTTTTTCCCAGTTTCGACCTGAAAGCATTCGAGGCGAAAGTAAACAAATGGCTGAGAGCGATAAACTTTTTTTTTATTTTGGTCCTCAAACTCATTTTGACCTCCAGCAAACTTACATTTTTGTAATGTTGCTTCATTTATTGTTTCAATCTCATTTCATAAGCATTCCATACATTTAAATAGTTCACTGTATAATTTCATGCAGGGAGGTAGCGGCGTACTGTCACGTACGTGACGTCACGTGAAGTTAGGTCGAATGTTTATGAATGATGAAAGCTATCTAGTTTCATATGAAGTAAATTGTGTTTTACCATTCACGGTATGTGGTCGCCATTGTAGAGTGACGTCACTTGTAGTCCTTCTGGGAGGTTCCTTTTTTCTTCCGACTTCGCAAGTGGAATTTCCGAGTTCCGAGTTGCCTTACAGCGTACACACTTCCTGGTTTGAAATCGGGAAAAGCCCGGCATTAAACTGCATACAGCCATTCAAATTAAATTATTTTAATCAAATAAATGTGTAAGAAATTATATATTTTATATATGTTTTAAATTGATGTTCAAATCAACATCACCTTTGAAATAATCAGTTAGTGCTTTACTAATGTATTTGTTAAATAATAAATATAAATTAATCATTTTATTATTTTTTTTATCTAGGTCATCAATTAACAACAAAAACAACACACAGTGGAAATAAAAACTGTGCACACCCCTGTTAAAATACTGGATTCTTGTGATGTAAAATAATTGGACCAATATAAAGCCTGTCACAAATTTGTAAAATGACAAAATCAACTGTTTTCAAGTGCTTTCCAAATCGACCAATCGCATTCATTCTCATGTTAAACAGAGGTCAAGTGCCTCTGATTAACTCCAAATAATGTAGTTGTTCTAGTAGGTTTTTCCTGCCATTTTTGTTGCTTTCTAGCAGCAGCCTGAGCTGAGTAGTTTTTATAGGACTTTTTTTTTACTTTTTTTTTTTTTTTTTTTTAAATTCTTATTCCTCCTTCCACCAGTATCACCTTTCTGCACACACCCCTGTGCATACTGGACAGGTTATCCATCAAGCCCTCAATGAGCCGAGGATCTGGGAGTGCGGCCCCTAAATGAAAAATCATTGAGTGAGAACCGATGAGGTAAAATGACTTGCATAAGACAGAAGGAGGCCACACAAAAAGAGAGAGAAAGCATTCACTCATATTCCAATGTATTGTTTTATGTCATGCGAAAAGGTGTGTTAAGACCAAAAAGTTTTATTGACTGTAACTGGCCCTGAGCACGTAGCTAGCATACAAACCCCCCAAAATGCCATCCAAAAGGATGTTTGTGCTGTGTAGACTGTAGAGTGCACTGAATGTAAAGTTAATGTTTAGGCCGACGAAGAGTAACGTGTAAGAATAAAAAAAAATCGATTCGGCAATATATCGTGATACTACAGCTCGCAATTCTCGAATCGATTCAATGGGCAGCCGAAACGATTTTTAAACATCAATTTTTGATGGAAAAAAAAAAATTCAACAAAATGTCTTACTTAGGGTTAGGATTCACACCTTAAGCATAGAAGAATGTTATGGTAATGGAGCAGTAAGCCTTAATATTTTATTTCAATTATTTCAAGTCTCTTCTTTCATCAGGAAAAAAAAAAAAAGTACGTTTCTATCTGTTTCCGTTTTGCAGCAATTAGCATTAGAACAGAGCTAAGTTTCATCAGTTTTCACAAATCTATTTAAAATTGTAAGTAATTGAGCTTTTTTTCTAGATGGCCCTGGTTGATCTCCTTTGCTCTGCTGCCACCTGCTGGCCGTTTGTGTAATAACTACCATTTCTGTAACCGTTCTTTGCAGTTGAGAGGCTGCATCAAAGCCTTCTGTATGCTCTAGCATAAAAAAACAAAACAAAAAAACGTATAAATAGGTCTTTGGGACACTTAAAAAGTTAAAAAAAAAACGTATTTACACGTTATTGGGAGCTAATTAGTTATAAAATGTTAAATGTATGACTGCTCTTATATATATGTATGACTGCTCATATATATATATATATATATATATATATATGTATGACTAATTATTCTGTCTTCACTAGTGAACAGCGAACAGCTTTTCCAATGAAGACTAGGAAGCCTCTTGCTGTTTTGGCAATTTACTGGATGAAACTGTAAAACTATAACATACAAAAAATAAAAGTACATTACAATTATATTATTTAAAGTCTGAAACAATATAGAGTTGCATCATTTACTAAATGTAGCTGCAAATCCTACAAAACGGAATCGTTAATAGCTGTTAGCATAATGCTAGTTTACATGGGTGCTACCATCGAAATGCTATGCTAACTAGCACCTAGTAACATATCACATTAAACCTTAAAACAATTTAAACGTCCGATTCAATAACACATTGCAGGCCAACACTCCTCAGAAAAAATATACTTACAGACAGATATTTATGGAGCCAAAATTAAACTCTATAAGCTTCAACACTGGATTAGCCGCGTAGCCGTGTAGGAGCTTTGCTAGTAGAATGCACTACGGTAGCTCTCGAGGGTCAAAAAAAATACAAAGGCGCAAACATCACCCTCTCCACCAGAGGGCAGTACACTAATAATGATACAAGAACGATATTATATGGCTTCAGTGAAAACAAAGCAAAATATCAATTCTAAAAGGGTCATCTGTAAAGTGCATTGTTTGTTAGAACTTGGCGACAGTCATCAACATGAACAAACTTGGTAATAAAAAACAAAAACAGAATTCAACTCACGATACGATACGTAACGCGATACATATGTATCCCGATACTTGATCTTCAAGACAATACGTATCATGATAGATTACATTAATTTTCTTGCATGTCATATGTATACTTAAAGGATATGTTTGTTATGCTTTGTTATACCACCTAGTGGCAAAATGTGCACGCACTGCAGAGCAAGGAGCAGCTTTCACAGACACACCGGGAAACTTTATTCATAGGCATGAGCCGATATGAGTAAAAATATCAAAGTATTAAAATTACAGCTCTAAAATGTGCTTAATTGAAATATTTGGGGAAATAAAAACAGCATTTTTTTCCCATGTAACACATTCTATTTGTTTTTTAAACAAAATATACAAAAATTGGTACATTAAGAAACGTGCCATGTTAAGTTTATAAGTAAATAAATGTTGATATTCTTCCTCTGCTTTCATTTTTCTTAGCAAGACACAGTGTCCAATCACCGGTGAGCTATTTTTGCATTAATTGAAGGCAATTAACTTCAAAGACGCTGCTGGTTTTTATTTTTTAGGTACAATGCAAGCTGCAAAGGCAAACGTGAACTGCCTGTTTAAACTTAACGAGCAATATCGATTCTGACGCCTGCGTATCGATACGTTTATTGTAATGAGGCCCGCAACGATATATTGCCGTATCGATTTTTTGAGCACACCCCTACCACGCCGAGGGTGGATGAACACAAATACAGCATCTAATCACACTCGAGTCGCACAATTCCCATTTTTAATAAGTTTCCTTGTCATTTTGTTTGGAATCTGTCCCGGAAGAAATGAAAACAGAGCTGTGCGCACGATTGCTATTGAGCTCAAGCGGCCGCGTGCGGCTTTTGAGTGGGAGACAAACGTACTGTACATTTGTCTGTGTTGTGCACGACGAGCATGCGGGAGAGGAAGCCGGGCTATTGTTCTTACCTTCCGCATACTCTTCCTTCCTCTTCGCCCCCCCGAGGTGAGGACAGCAAACAGGAACAGATTGCTGTTGGTGATGACACGGGGGATGTCATGATGACTACTGCTTTCGGACAAAAGAAGGCCAGATGGCTGTTAGGGGGCAATGTCAAAAAACAGCTCAAAAGGGGCCAAGCTGTGATCTGTCATGTTGCACAGTGAAAAAATATCGTCACTATACAGTACACCAGGGGTGGGAAGTTACAAAGTGCACTATACAAACTGTTGGGTCAAAAAAGAACCCAATATGGGTCAAATAATGATTAAGCCACAACACATCTTTGTGGGTTATTAGTTTAATTCTAAATTGGGTCAAATCAAATTAATAAAACAAAAGGCAAACCAATTTTGGGGAGGTTATTTTGTGGGTTATTCATTTGATTCAACTTTTTGGGTGAATTAAACCCAATTGAACTTAGTCAAATATGATCACAACCAACTTTTTGAGCTATTTAACTATTGAAAATTTATTTAACTATTGAAAATTTTTAAATTGTTGTTTTGTATAATTCTGCCCTTTAATATGATTTGTAATATAATAATGCTGTGTTGTACGTAGCTGGTACTTCATATGTTTTTTGTATCTAATTTGTAGCTGTTATGCAATTTTTATTTTATGACTACAGATGGAAACTAGCATTGTTGTAAATCTGGTGCAGCCATCTTTTTCATGTTACTGCACACTGTCCTTTCAATAAACTAAACTCAAACTCAAAAGTTGACACAAAATAAAATTAATAGCCCACAAAGCGATCCAGTTTTGGGGGGTTGTTTGTGGGTTATTCATTTCAATTGGGCCAAAAATGATCCCAACCAACTTTTTGAGCTATTCTGAAAAAAAAAAAAAAAAAAAAAGTTGGGTCAACTTAAAAAATAATTAATTAAAATGAATTAAACAACCTAATTTCAGGAGTTGTTTGTGGGTTATTCATTTCAATTGGGCCAAAAATGATCCCAACCAACTTTTTGAGCTATCCATCCATCCATTTTCTTGACCACTTATTCCTCACAAGGGTCGCGGGGGCTGCTGGCGCCTATCTCAGCTGGCTCTGGGCAGTAGGCGGGGGACACCCTGGACTGGTTGCCAACCAATCGCAGGGCACTTTTTGAGCTATTTAACTGAAAAAAAAAAAAAAAAAAAAAAAGTTGGGTCAACTTAAAAAATAATTAATTAAAATTAATTAAACAACCTAATTTCAGGAGTTGTTTGTGGGTTATTCATTTCAATTGGGCCAAAAATGATCCCAATCAACTTTTTGAGCTATTTAACTGAAAAAACAACAAAAACAAACAGTTGGGTCAACTTAAAAAATAATTAATTAAAATGAATTAAACAACCTAATTTCAGGAGTTGTTTGTGGGTTATTCATTTCAATTGGGCCAAAAATGATCCCAACCAACTTTTTGAGCTATTTAACTGAAAAAAAAAAAAAAAAGTTGGGTCAACTTAAAAAATAATTAATTAAAATGAATTAAACAACCTAATTTCAGGAGTTGTTTGTGGGTTATTCATTTCAATTGGGCCAAAAATGATCCCAACCAACTTTTTGAGCTATTTAACTGAAAAAAAAAAAAAAAAAAAAAAAGTTGGGTCAACTTAAAAAATAATTAATTAAAATTAATTAAACAACCTAATTTCAGGAGTTGTTTGTGGGTTATTCATTTCAATTGGGCCAAAAATGATCCCAACCAACTTTTTGAGCTATTTAACTGAAAAAAAAACAAAAACAAACAGTTGGGTCAACTTAAAAAATAATTAATTAAAATGAATTAAACAACCTAATTTCAGGAGTTGTTTGTGGGTTATTCATTTCAATTGGGCCAAAAATGATCCCAACCAACTTTTTGAGCTATTTAACTGAAAAAAAAAAAAAAAAGTTGGGTCAACTTAAAAAATAATTAATTAAAATGAATTAAACAACCTAATTTCAGGAGTTGTTTGTGGGTTATTCATTTCAATTGGGCCAAAAATGATCCCAACCAACTTTTTGAGCTATTTAACTGAAAAAAAAAAAAAAAAAAGTTGGGTCAACTTAAAAAATAATTAATTAAAATGAATTAAACAACCTAATTTCAGGAGTTGTTTGTGGGTTATTCATTTCAATTGGGCCAAAAATGATCCCAACCAACTTTTTGAGCTATTTAACTGAAAAAAAAAAAAAAAAAAAAAAAAAAAAAAAGTTGGGTCAACTTAAAAAATAATTAATTAAAATTCATTAAACAACCTAATTTCGGGAGTTGTTTGTGGGTTATTCATTTCAATTGGGCCAAAAATGATCCCAACCAACTTTTTGAGCTATTTAACTGAAAAGAAAAAAAAAAAAAAGTTGGGTCAACTTAAAAAATAATTAATTAAAATTAATTAAACAACCTAATTTCAGGAGTTGTTTGTGGGTTATTCATTTCAATTGGGCCAAAAATGATCCCAACCAACTTTTTGAGCTATTTAACTGGAAAAAAAACAAAACAAGTTGGGTCAACTTAAAAAATAATTAATTAACATTAATTAAACAACCTAATTTCAGGAGTTGTTTGTTGGCTATTTATTTGACCCAATTTTTTGGGTTAATTGAACAACCCAAACAGTTGGGTCGGTCCCTTTGTGACCCAATTTTGGTTATTTTTGACACAACTGTTTTTGAAGTGTGTACTTAATAGGGATGTTCGATAACACTTCTTTCAGACTGATGTGAACTACAGATACTTCTAGTGCTTTTGATATAAAATTCAACACAATGACATTAAAAACATTATATACTTTTCAGTGCAGTGCTTTTTTTTTTTTAATCTTCGGTGTTGTATTTCACTTTTAATTACAGCACAATACATTTCTGATGTAACCTTTAAGAACTCTATAAGGCAAACG
Source organism: Festucalex cinctus (assembly GCF_051991245.1). Classification (NCBI taxonomy): domain Eukaryota; kingdom Metazoa; phylum Chordata; class Actinopteri; order Syngnathiformes; family Syngnathidae; genus Festucalex; species Festucalex cinctus. The sequence continues at coordinate 10,076,111 of NC_135411.1, read as the reverse complement.
TATCATATTAAATACAAGACATTTTGAGCCCTCGATTTCACGAGTATAATCATTTCCCCCCCCCCCATTAAAACCCTGACGGTTATGATCTGACACATGCATTTCGCGGATAGTCCATTAGGGGGCAGTATCACCCAGCTGATGGCTTTTCTGGTGACCTTGCAATATCGCACCAGTTAAGAAAGGAGAGACACTTAAACTTATTGTGGGAAATGTTCCTTCTGATTTTTGGAAATACAAATATCTTTGATATGTCTGTTGATTTTATATATATATATATATATATATATATATATATATATATATATATATATATATATATATATATATATATATTAAATCATTTAAAACACTGTGACAGAATGTATCAAATATGACACAAATCAAAAGTAATAAAGTAATATGTGGAAGTTGATTTTTTTTTTCTTTTTTTTTTTTACAAAGAATCAGACAGGGGGGAAGTCAATTATATAAATACACCAATTGCAGAGTTGTGAATGCATTATAAAAAAAAAAAAAAAAAAAAAAAAAAAAAAAAAAAAAGAGTCAAAAAGGGGTGAAGGGGTGGAAATAATGAGCAGTGGCGGTTTCATATCATTTGGGGGAGCAGTTTCATTTACCAAAGCTGTTAATGTGGGAACAAGTGAAATTTATGCAGGCCGACTTCATAATGGGAAATGTGTCAAACAAGTTGGAAACCAAGGGTGAACATATTATACAGTCATTGTGAAATGTAAATAAATATTACACAAAAAGTGTCATACTTCTTTCACCCACTCCATCATCACAAACGTCAACATAATTAATAACAATAATCTCACACACTCAAGGTGTTCTGGGTGCTCAGGACCTCCTATGTGGCGTTTGCATGTTCAGTCTGTGTTTGTGTGCCTTCTTCCTGGTTCTCCTATCTAGTATTGACCAGACGAAAGTGTTGAAAGTGACTTGCTGTCTTTGATGTTGCAATGTTGATGGTTGAACAAACATGCTGTTGTTGTGGTCTCCTTAAAAGTGACCATTTCGGAGGTACACGCTTTTAGCCCGACACCAGTGATATGGATATAGGATTAAATGTTTGCGTCAACTTTTTCCATTTCTCTAATATGTTTTGGGAGGCCTTTGGTGGCTCGCTGAATAACATCTTTGATATCAAAATTTCACGTCTATAGTGTATATTAAAGTATAATGAAGTATTACTTGTGCATTTACATTTCAATTGGATTAGTCTACTTTTCTGTTGCATTTAAGTTAACTCCACTTTATTTCACATTCGTAACACATTCGCAACACAGCCCCAGCTGTAACAAAGCTATGTACACAAAACACATAATAATAATAATAATAATAATAATAATAATAATAATAATAATAATAATAATAATAATAATAATAATAATGTAACGTGAGGGTTCGTTGGTGGTGAATGGACTAATCTTCAGAAAATGAGAAAGCAGGATGGAGACGGATTTCTTCTGTAACAACGCTGTTTACTTGTCACACATGTAACGACAGACACCACACTTCCTGAACACTCGTCAGCTGACCAACCCTAACCAATCAGGAGCTAGCTAACTTAAGTAAACGCAAGTAAATGAAAATAACAGATTCACCACGTCAATTTAACTACTTGTACATAAAAAAAATACCAAAATATATAAATATGTAAATAATAATTCTAGAAACATAAATGTATTAGTAAATATCTATTTGAACAAATTAACTTAAATCTTACTCCTGTCTGAATCTTACATAAATAATAATAAACGTTTTTCTCTATTTAAAATATACTATAGCTCGCTTGAAATGGCACTTTGCAGACAGAAGCAGCAGTTTTATTCTCTCTTTTTGTCTATAAGAAAAGCCTAAAATGTTTCTGTATTTGAATGTTTGTCATTATAGTGGTACTAGTGGAGTCAAGTATTTTTTAGGTAGTAAAAGATTGTGAAGCATTAAGTTACAAATACTAACAAGTAGTACATGTAATAGCAAAAAGTGTCCATCAGGGGGTGCTACTTCCTTTCAGTTCAACGGTAAACGGCTTCGAGCGGGTCGAAGAAGTTTGGTGTTTTGACAGCGCTCGGGGGTGGGCGGAGCCGTACTCCGGATTGGCCCGCGAGTTCCGCTCGCCGCTGCTGATTGGCTACAGAGCCTTCACGCTGCCTTCTGAGCAGGCAATGTCGGCTCTCCCCTCGCCTCCCCGCGTGTCCGTCCCTTCCATCCACTTTTCCCTCACTCGCAGCCGGCTGCCTGCTCCACCTGAAACACTTCCACACGGCGCCCTTGTGACACACTTTTGTTGACTACGCCTTGAAATGTGACTCCCGACACGATCTGCTGGAGTACCCGCTGCCGATAAGCGAAGGATTCCTTGAACACCTGCGGGCGTGTTGGCAATTTGGGTTGGACAAGCTGTGGAGAAAGCCCCAAACATTCTGCCATGAGAGTGGATTTGTTTGCGCTCTTTGGCGTGATGGTCATCACTTGTTCAGCAATGGAAGGTAACAACAAAAATCACAAACCAAACATACTTTTGTTGTGTGTGCGAAGACTTCTATTTGACACTTTGGGAAATGTTTTTGTGCTTGCTGCTGCACTATGTTTGACACAAGGATGCTGGGGTGTCATACACGTGGGGATCAAGCACAGGCTTGACGAGCTTTAGTAGTTATTCCTGCATTTCTCAAAATTGCTGTTATTGTTATTATTTTGTTGAAACACTGAATGCACCACCACTTATCATTGCTAAAATGTTTCAAATAGATGTCCAAAAGCATTCACGTGTAAGGCAGCGATGGGGGGGGGGGGGGGGGGGGGATTTTCCTTTTTATTTGATCCTATGATATGACAAAATATGACAAATGATTATTGATAGAGGAGCACGCACCTGTCTCACAATACTGAGGATCAGGGTTTGAATCCTGTGTGCAGTTTGCATGTTCTCAGCAGTTAGGTTCATGGAAGACTCAAAATAGTTCTTATATGCGAGTGTGATTTGTGGATAGTTGTTTGTCTAGTGTACCCTGACCTCTCGCTCTTAGTCAGCTGGTATAGGATGCAACATACAAGATGGGTGATGAATCAATGAAAAAGGCGCAAAAAAAAACAGAATATGCTCTTGGGTTTAAAAAAAAACATTTTATAACCCGAATTCGTGGTCATATTACAGTTTGAACGAGGCATCGGTTTGCCTTTTGCGCATGTTCAAAGAATTTTGGTACAGAAAGTACTTGAAAGCAAGACTGAGATTTTTCTCAAAATTATTCACACAAACAAGTCATGATTTTCATGTTGTTGTTTTTTTCAGATTCAAAAATGTATTTCCACGTGTTTGTAAATGTTGTGTATGCATTTATCATGACTTACCATTTGTATTTTGTTGAAGTTAAATTCTGCTTGTGAGTTTGTCGAATGCGTGTTTTGGATCGGATGGCACGTGCATGAATATTTGAGGAAAAACATTACACTGTTTCAAAGATATTCACACTACACACACAGGACCTCAGATATTCACATGTTCATCCTCCATCCACAAGGGGGCAGTGAAGCGTGAAGCAGTCGTCTTCCCTTTCTCATTTAAAGTTGGAAATTGAAAAACGGAGCCTGATCCTCTATTATTTCTTTATTTAACACAAATCAGGAACCAAAATGCGACCCTAATTTGTTTCCCTTGAGCTTGCGCTGATTTGACATGATTCTCCTGATACATTTTCTTCTTCTATGCCGCGAAAGCAGCAGCGGCCAAAGAGAAAACAATAGAAGAAGATTGTCTTCCGGGTGAAGGCAAAACAAGTACTGTGTTGTTAATATTAATTTAAAAAACAAAACAACAGTTCCTCTGAAGTTTTTTTCTTCGGCTGGTTCAAATGCTTTCAAAAGGCGGTGAAAAGCCCGCCACTGCTGCTTTCCATCATATCAATCAGTCCATCTTTGTATCCCCTCCACCCTGTTTTATTTGTCACAACACGCACGGTTATCTGCGCGGGAAGCGGTCGTGTCGCCATAAGAAGCTAATGTGTCCTCTCGCCAATGTGTTTTTCATTTCCGCAAGCGGGACCCGCAGGGACACTCTGCTGTGGTCGGACATCCACAGTATCGCCTCTCATTTTATCGTGCACTTGCTCTTCCGTTTTGAAGTCAAAAGAACTCATAACGTGGCGGGATAAAAATAATGATCTGGTCCCAACTGTATGATTCTTTCCCACTGTGGCCTCTGTGTGTCCAAGTTTTGCATGCAGTTGTGGTCATTTTGTTATTGAGATTAGTGGAAGCTGTACAAAAGGGGTTGGGTGTTGCCTCTTTGAAAAAATGGTGATGTTGGGAAACAGATGGGGAGGGAAGCGGCTCCTGGGGTTACCCCGGTAACAAGGATGAAAGCGATTTCCTTGTTTGGGTCACTAATTGAAACGAGCTTGTCCCACAGGCGGGTTCAAATCTGATCTGAACTCCAATCTGTTGCTCTTTTCATCTTTTTTTTTTTTTAATTGTGTGTGCGCGCTCATGTGTGCGTGTGTCAGTGCAAAGCATTGAAAAGTCAAATTATCGCTAGCGCTCTTATCACCTTTCACATGCTAATGTGAGGCCCTGATGAGCAAGTCTTTGGTTGCAGACAAATGCACCAAAGTCGATGTTGCAAAGTAGCGGCCCATTTTATAGTTAAAAACATTAAAAATATTTTTCTTTAAATTTAGAATTAGCCTCTGAAAATACATGTACAGCACACAGTGGTACCTCTACTTACGAAATGAATTGGTTCTGGAAGAAAGTTCTTAAGTAGAAAATTTTGTAAGTAGAGACGCATTTTCCATGTAAATGCCCTAATCCGTTCCAAGCCTCCCAAAATTCAGACCTAAATGTTTTATAAAGCATAAAAATGCATCAAAACATGTAACAAATACATGTTACAATTAGATTATTGCACAATAAATGAGATTTGTGCGTAATGTAAAAAACAAAGGCTGAGTTGCAATTTTTATTTGACTTACTGTGTTTACTTTAGCTCGTAACTAGGCAACACATCTTTATTTTCTGTATAATATCACATTTCATATGCAAGTTGACTCAATGCGCTCCACACAACCAAACGCTCAATATCTAAAAGCATTGACAAACAGTACAAACAGAAGACATTCAACGTACGTTAAATTAATTTTAAGCACATTTACAACCGAAAGGTTTTTAAAGACATTTAAAATCAAAAGGAAGAAATAAAAAATAGTTTGTGTAATTACTTAAAGGGGCACGATGCAAGATTCAGAGTTTTTTGCACATTTGCGACCCCTCTGGCGAAACGTGGAATGGACCCCAGCGACGCGCACACGGCCAGGAGCGTGCGTGACTTTTCGGGCACGAGCAAACCTCCAAGTTAATCCAACAAACGTAAACACGGAGCACAACGCCTTTTTCACAGGCTTAATAATGTCGACAGAGGTAAGAAACGTATTAATCTTCAAGTTACTTTGTATGTGAAAGTCATTTTGAGTGCCAAAAAGCTTACGTAATTACAACCTTCCAAACGTAAATAGTGCGTTCCGTGAATCCGATGACATTGAGAATAGCAATACGTTGCTATTATTAGTTAGCGACGTGTGGTCGTTTTATTCTGCACTGCTAATCATAAATAGACCCTATCGTATTTTTGTTACGAAGTCTTACCTTTTGAGCAAAAAGTCAGCAAGCTGTGGGTCCCGTTTCATCCCCAGGATAGCTCTTAGCTCTTTCCACCTGACGAAGACTGCTCCTATATTTATCCGCGTCCTCCCGTGACGCTGGTCTGAAAGTTTTTTTTTTACTTCTCTTTGTCTTCCGTGGAGTCTCCATAAGGGATTGAGACGTATCGGGTGCAGGTCTCTTTAAATCCAGTCTGAATTAGCTGTCCTGTCCGTGAAGTTGAGTGAACAATCGCGAGAGCTAACAGGGACAATAGCGTGTACGCGCATGACGTCATGCTCAGAGCCACAGTTAAAGATTCCGGCCCGAACGCTCCAACAATTTTTCCGTTTACAGGAAAATAGGGACAACAGTCATTGTGCCACAGTCGTGCCTCCTGACCATTATACAATTCTTAAAACGTGCGGGTGAAAAATATGGTTATTTTAACACTCAAATTTGAGTCTAATCTTGCATCGTGCACCTTTAAGAGACTGTAGAGTGAAATTGATTTTAAAACTGCAGAAAATAACTTTGAAGAATGTGAAAAGTCATATATATACTCGTACTATATATATATATATATATATATATATATATATATATATATTAACCTGAATTTGAAAGCATTTATACTTTATACTTCACTTCCATTGGCAACTTATTCCATTTTTGTGTGCAGCATAACAGCAAAATTCCGCTTCACCATGTTTGCTTTGAAACCTTTTTTTATTTTTATTTATTTATTTATTTATTTATTTTTAATAGCTGTCTACGACCCACCAAAATGGGTCCATGACCCACTTTGGAGTCCCGACCTACCAATTTTGAACCACTGCTCTAAATTCAATGGGCTCTCTCCATTTCTCATTTCTTCAAGAGTCAATTGACAAAACTCTCAATTGTAAAAGCCATTCCTATCCTTTGCTCTTTTTGACAGTTCGAGTGTGTAATTAGACTGCATTGTTCTGAATTGAACCTTAAATGGACTCATTTCTAAAATTCTCTTAGATAATTATAATTAACATGGCCATATAAAAATGAGGACGTGGAGTCCATTAGTAAAACAGTCTGCAGCATTTCTTCTTTATCCAACTTCTTGGTGCATCTCCCTCATGTGACTGCCCCCCTCAGTCACCCCAAATTCCCCTTATCCCCCCGACCCAGCCCCCCCAAGTCTTCCTCCTGCTCTTACTTGCTCTGCGGTATGTGGTACTTGCCAGACACGGTCATAATTCTCCATTGCTTGTTTCTGTTTGCCCTTAAACCAATTAGGCTTAAATAAACCTGCTCGTTTAACAGCCTGGAACCAAAGGGATGGGGGGGAACGAACCGGGGATATGGTACAACGGGAGACTGGGCGTGGAAAGGGAGGCAAGCGAGGCGGATCGTGGAGTTTTCAGACAGGTTGTATGTATGTTTGATAAATAAGCAGAAATTGAGCAAGACTGCATAATTGCGGGAACTCTGTTATCTGACATCGACGGCTAAAGCTAAGGTACAGATTTACTCTGATGGGAGATAAGCCACAACCAGTCCCTCGGAATGCTGCGTTATAAATAGTAGTGCCTTTATGGATGTTTGTGTTGATGGACCGGTAGCTTAATTACTTTTTAGTCTCACTGGCGCCAACATCCTCAATGTCAGATTTAAAGTATTGTTGGCTTGAACCAGCAGTCTCCATATGAGTACCTTATAGTAAGGCCAGTGTTAGCCTGATGCTAATACCTGGTATTGGTACTCGCTCATCCCTAATAGTAACTAGACTAAATGTAATTTCTGGAGAAATTGCGTGGGAATGCTGAATGCCGATAGCTGAATGCTCAGATTTGAATGCATGTGGAGTGCTTATGACTTAAATTGAGAGATAAATTATTAAATTATGACTTCCTGGTTACTCTGCAATGCACTTTACCAACTGTGCCACTGAGCAGTGTAATGATGATAAGTTTTAATGTATGGAAGTGGGCGTGGAAAGTGATACTTGGAAAAAGTTCGTCTGTCCCATTGAAAATAAATGGAGAAAAGCTGATAATTCAAGTAAAATTGTGCAAATACTGTAAGTGATGTGGAATCAGATTATATATATATATATACCCCGGGAGGTGTCAATTTTTGAAGCTAGTTGAAATTTGAACAGTGTAAATTGGAAGTATTATGTGGGAGTTGTTACGCGGCAAAAAAAGTGTGGAGAATAAAAATCACAATAACATATAACTACAGAATGCAATTTGTGCATGGGAAATGCGAATAAGCGGTTCTAAAAATGCTGTGGGATTAGATTGTTGAAATTCGGGGTGTGCCAATTAGGGTGGAAGGAAAAGATAAATGTTTAAAATCTCAAAGCTTGGAAATTTCATTATCAACATCTGCAGCTTTTAATATGAAAAGTGTGGAGTTTGAGATTGTGGGCATTAATGAAACGTGGGAAATAGTTCCCAATGTTCTGAATGAGCTGAACAGTTTGAACCTTGATTTTTTTTTTTTTTATGCACGGAGGGGAAAAGTGGGAATTTTGGGAATGTGGAAAGTAATTGCCCATGTGACCAGGATGATGTCAATACAATGAAGTTGGATTGGTTTTAATCAGTGGTCAAATGTGTATGGAGAAGTGAGGCAAATACGGTATTCATGTTAAGGCTCGTTATTATTTATTCGGGATGTGCCGATATTTGACTTGTTAACAAATATCGGCATCGGCCTTTTTACAAATCTGAAGGCCAATAAAGCTGGAATCAAATTATGCCATGAAATAATTAAAAAAATAAATTGATAAATTATGTTGAAATTTTGGAAAACTAAAAAAATTACTGTAGAAAACTTTAGAAAACGTATTTATCATTTATTTATTTATTTATTTATTTATTTATTCACTGCAAACACTGGGAAGTCCCAACACTTTTTAATTTATTAAAAATAATACTTGAAAAAAATGTAGAAATTATGTTGACATTTTGGAAAACTTTATTTACAGTAGAAAACTTTAGAAAATGTATTTATTTATTTATTTACTGCAAACACTGGGAGGTCCCAACACTTTTTCATTTGTATATATATATAAATAATAATAATAATAATAATAATAATAAAATGAATACATTTAGAAATTGTTGAAATTTTGGAAAACTTTATTTACAGTAGAAAACTATTTACTTGCTTGCTTAGTTTTGAATTTAGCTTATCACATGCTGATGACCCTGGAAGTTCCCTACATTTTCTACAATTTCTGTTAAAATTTTTAATTAAACAAAACAGTCTATTATTTATATGTTTAAAATTAAAAGAAAAGTTTATTATTATTATTATTTTGTACACTATTATTTTCTCTTTTACTGCAAATGATATCTGCTTGAAATATGAGTTATCGGCCTCCTTGACGACTAATAATCGGTATCGGTCCTGAAAAAAAACGTATCGGTCTATCATTATTATTTATACACAACTACTGCTCCAAAGATGTTGAAATCCCGTAATGTTTAGTGAATTGAGGGTGTGGGGGGAGGGGTTCCCTGTGAAATTTAATAGTTTTTTTTTTTTGCCTTGGCTTCTTTTCATAAGGTTTGTAGAAATTGGTTTAGTGTTTTTTTAAGTTATCCTGCTAATTAATGAGTAACCAACAAGTCCCTAGTTCTGTAAATGCCGTTTTATGTATGATTTTACCAATTGTGTAAAAAAAAAGAAAAGAAAAAAAAAGTCATCCCTGTTGAGCTTAACGGATGCGAGCGCCGTCTCTGTCCTTATTTACAGAGTCCAATGAAGTTCAGCATCTCACTCAACTGTTCTTTCTGCTTCAGGCTGTATCACTCAAAAGACTCAAGTTGATTTTGCCCACAGGCGCTACCGCTGAGACCACCTGACGCAGAATTCAATTTTGTACCGCTGTGTGTGTAATGTACAGTTAGTTGCCTGCCTTGTTGGCAGCGCGCTAAAGCCATTACGGTGAGCAGGGGCAGCAGACATGGCCTCATTCCGTAATGGAACCTTATTTTGCCCGCAGTGAAAAGACCACCAGTGTTCAGGTGCAACTTGTTGTAAATGTGACGCATGTTGTGTAAAAAAAGTACTAGCCTCATATGCGGGCAGGTGCCGGAGTTTGAACTAATGGCGTGCGTGCAGGTTCGTTTCATCACAATATCATTTTTCACATTTTTTTTTTTCTGCAGCATTGACGTGAACTGGTACTCCTCACTCACTATCCCGGTTTCCGCACCACTCTGAAACACTACATGTATATGCGCACATACATACACGCACGGTGCCCCTTGCAGCTCACTTTACCCCAGAGACATCCGAGCCCTCGGAAGGCCAGATGGTGGATGCTAGTTGGGGGCGTGTGTGCATGTGTGTGTGCATATTTTACATTTACAATCTGTGTATGTTGCAGTGTGCATTTTCAAGGGACAGCGGGGAGCACGATAGCAGTATCTGCAGTTCTGTATGGACTCAAGTGTTTTACGGTCCAATAAATACAGCATGGTTCTTTTTATGGGCTTTGTCATTTTCTTTTACTATTTTTTTAAATTATCAAAACTGGTGAATTGTTCCAAAATGGCAAATATAGTAAAATATAGTCAACCTGGTCAACAAATAGAGTTGAACCTCGCATTGGAAATGAACCTTTTTACAAACTTAGAAGTTAAGCACAACATTTTTTGTCACGTTACGTACATTTCATTATGTGACCGCATCATGCTGTTTTTTTTTTTTTTTTTTTTTTTGTAACTCTAAATTAGACCTTAGAGTGACTTAAAGATTATGGTTGGCTGTTAACTGTCATGACTAGGGTCACGCAAGGGTTATGACTAGGGTCATGCAAGCGTTAATGTCATGACTAGCATCATGTAAGGGTTATGTTTACTGTCATGACTAGGGTCATGCAAGGGTTATGCTTAATGTCATGACTAGGGTCATGCAAGGGTTATGTTTACTGTCATGACTAGGGTCATGCAAGGGTTATGTTTACTGTCATGACTAGGGTCATGCAAGGGTTATGTTTACTTTCATGACTAGGGTCATGCAAGGGTTATGTTTACTGTCATGACTAGGGTCATGCAAGGGCTATGCTTAATGTCATGACTAGGGTCATGCAAGGGTTATGCTTGGGCCATGCAAGGGTCATGGTTGGGTCATGACCGTGTGGTCAAGTGTCTGTTTTGAACTGAGGTCAAGTGTCTGTTTTGAACTGATGTAACCAGCATCTAGTTTCAACTGATAAGACACTATGTGATGTTAGAAGTTATGTGATGTCAGGAATCTTTAATCTCTTCATCTGGTCAACAGCCAATCAGATAATTCCATGTCAGCCCTGTTATCCACATGTCTAGCCCAGCCAATCAGATCAATTCGCTGTCTATATAAACCAGACTGAGAAGTGTGTGTTTTGTCGGATTATTACCTCTGTTCCTCTGCACAACTCTCGTTGTTTCTCGTCTAGTCAAGTTTGTTCCACGTCTCTCGATGTGAATAAATAGTTAAGGTCTTATTTGTGTCTGCGTTTTTGGGATCCAACCTCAGCACATAACAGATGCCCCAAAGCCCCAAATATATCAATTGAAACAACTCTATATTAGTATTAATAATATTATATTTTTGTTTACAATTATGCCGATTTTGTAATTGTTGAGTGTAATAATTGAAATTGTAATTGAATTTCGATTAATTGCACAGCCCTAGATTGGAACGTCTCTTGTCCGGTCAAGTAATTGTCAGTTTGACAATTGTCAGGTTGCTCTGATGAAGGTACAGTATCGGTTTACCATTTCAAAGCGTATCCTGGTGAATGGAGTCCACCTTTACCACCTTTTGTGTCTTTCTGCAATCCGTTCCAGACTACAATTAATTTGCTCTTTCTCTATATGTGGCAGACTTTATGTTCCTGACTGTTGTTTTCCAATGTCTTCTCCACATTCCTCCATTGATAGATTATAGCCACAGAGATGCTATCAGGTTAAACCCGCCTTCCCTCATGTTGCTCGGACCTTATCGTGGCAGGTGGCTTCGAGTGCGCATAAGGTGTAAGTCCCTATCGGTTCAATCTCTAGAAAGAGTAAGTAAGACTCACTGCATCGCTACCCGTCGAGATACATTGCTGCGCAGGAGCAAGGGGCCAGTGTGTTGTGGGTGTGTAGCCTCAAACTGTGCGAGTCATTTGTTTCCTGGTAAACCCACGGGAGCACAACATGAGCACAAAACAAACAAACAAACAAAAAAAAACAAAAAAAAAACGAAAGACACACTTGTCAATTCTATTTGATGCATGCACAACCTCAAGAGTTAACCCCTCGGAGATGCATTTGCTGGAAAATGGCAGTGCTAAAAAAAATTGATTGGGCCAGCTCGGCGAGCGTTTTTTTTTTTTTTTTTTTTTTTAGACAACAGGAAAGCTATTTCTTCAATATGTGTTGAGCAGAGAGTCAAGAAGATTTTGCTTCTAATTGTTCATGAAGTGTGACTCAATGCTAATTGCTATGGATGCACCCCAATCTCTGTAAGTTGCTTGTAATCAATATTCTTATACAGTAGCAAATTTCATTTGGCCACCCTTCCTGGAACCGCATAATCTTCTATCTATTGACCGTTTTTCACTAACTCCATTTCATAAATGCAGTCAAGATATCCTTCTAGACTCGTTGCTCCCAGGGAGTTTTTTTTTTTTCTGCATAAACTTAACTCATTCACTGCCGTTGACAAGTATACTTGTCAATTGTTTTTTTTTAGAGCGGTGCTAAATGGGGACGAATCTGATTATGCTCCACTGTAAATATCAAACTTGGAAACAACTTTACTGATGCCCAACCACCGGTAGATGACATCATTGCCCCATTTTATACGAAATAAACACAGTTTCAGAGTCCATGGGAGAAATGGCTGTATTTTGGCAAACCTACATTTTTCTAATGTCAATTATAAAAGAACGGGACGGGGCAAAAAGTAGGGAGTCTATTCTGTTATTTGGTAGATTCGGTTTATATATAATTATTGAATGTAATATCACGTGAGTATTGAAAATTTCTAAAATGACTGGATGTGAATGAGTTTTAAATAAAATGGTGGTGCAAGACCACATTTCCCCTTCAGCTTATGGGTTTTCCTTTTTTGGGAATAAAACATTTCTCATCCTTGCTTATACCGAAGTTTACGTTAACCCTCCTTCCTTTTGGCTACTATTAAGGCCGTGCTTTATAAGGTTGTCAGGAAACTGTCAGCAGTGAGTGATGGGAAGGAAATATTGTAGTTGTGAAGCAAACAGCTTCTTGAAGATTTGTTTTTGAGTCTGGGTCAGAGTTGTTTGTCGACTGATAGGCTCAAGTTTAAGATGATTACAGGGGTCCGTGGTTTGCGGCGATGTTCCGTTCCTATGCTGGCGATGTAACCCGAAATAAGTCGAAATGAGCTGTTGTCTATCACAGATAGGCATGGCCCGATATTAGATTCTGATGTTAGGATAAACGAAATACTCCAGAAATATTGCAGTATTATGGCATCATGGTAGTAAAAAAAAATACAATTCTGAAATGACCTTTTTAAAATAATAATTGGGTAAACAAAAATAGCATTTTTTAAATCCAATAAATGCTTTTTTATTTTTAAACAAAATATAGAATATTTTGTACAGAAGAAATGTGTACCATGTTGACGTTAAATAAATAAATAAATAAATAAATAAATATATATATATATATATATATATATATATATATATATATAGTAACATAGTTCTTCTGTTAGAATTATTCTTAAGTCCCAGTGTCCCATCACTAGTGAGTTATTTTTAGAATAGACCGTGGGGTAATTATAACGTGGGCTCCTCATTTTGTCCTTGGAGCTAACTAGTACCCGCTGGCATTATTCAAAATAAATAAATAAATAAATAATATTTAGGTGGGCGGCACGGTGAATGAGTGGTTAGCCCGTCCGCCTCCCAGTTCTGACGACTCGGGTTCGAGTCCAGGCTCCGGCCTTCCTGGGTGGAGTTTGCATGTTCTCCCTGTGCCTGCGTGGGTCTTCTCCGGGTGCTCCGGTCTCCTCCCACATTCCAAAGACATGCATGGCAGGTTAATTGGGCGCTCCGAATTGTCCCGAGGTGTGCTTATGAGTGTGGATGGTTGTTTGTCTCTGTGTTCCCTGCGATTGGCTGGTAACCAGATCAGGGTGTCAAACATTAATATTTTGCCTATAATAAATTTGATGTTTTCATTATTTTTAATGTACAGTTAGTACCTTTAAAAACACATTTTGCAACTTGCTGTCGACTGAAAATGACATCACAAGGGCTCCGGTAACCAATCACAGCTCAGCTTGTGAATGTCACATGACCAAACCTAGAAAACAGGTGAGCTGTGATTGGTTATCTGAGCCCTTGTGATGTCATTTTCAGTCGACAACGAGTTGCAAAATGTGTTTTTAAAGGTACTATTTGTACGAAAAAAATAAAGTATAAAATTTATTATAGACAAAATGTTAACTTTTTATTGCTATAATGGACTAAATAAGTGAAGTATCCCTTTAAAATAAACTTGAGTTGATTAATTCCATACACCGGCAGCCCATTGAAAACAGATACAATGCTGCCATCTGCTGGCCATAGTTAGTGGGTGTTTTTGATTTCATTGATATATATATATATATATATATATATATATATATATATATATATATATATATATATATATATATATATATATATATGTATGTATAATATCAACGTCCAAGTGCAGCGCAACCGTGTCAATGAGTTATGAAATCAAAAACACCCACTAACTACACATATATATATATATATATATATATATATATATATATATATATATATATATATATATATATATATATATATATATATATATATAAAAATATATATATATATATATATATAAGTAGTATAGTAGTAGTATAAAAGTAGTTGACGTCACTTAACGTTTATGGCGGCATACATCGTGATTTTACTAAACGTTATTAAACGTTTTTGGTGGTCAAAGAGATAATCATAATAAAGCAGCCCAGAGGACGCTCCAGCAATAGCGTAAAGAAATTAAAAATGTATTGTAATAGGGCCGACATTATGCTTGTAGGTGGAAGCTGTTGCATTTATGATTAAAAATAAGTATTTCTCATCATGCACACGCACGTGCAACATCGCCTCATGCCCCCCCTCCTGCCTTGTTACTGATTTATATGAGGTGGACTTATTTGTTGTTCCCCAAAAGGGAGACTCGCCCCTGCAATGTAATTGGGCTACATATGCACACTGTGACTTTCCCCGAGACGCACGCACGCACGCACGCACGCACGCACGCACGCACATTGCTGTGATTTGTAGAGAGGAAATGAGCAGAGACAGAGCTAAGGGCCCGCAGCCCGAGGCCATGTGTCATTATTAATGAGTAAGTGCCTGCGCGGCGCCCAGGTTCAGGACGTGTGCGCATATTTCAGCGTTCACCTGGCCCTCTCCTCAACATAAATATCATCTCTTATTAAGGGATCTCGGCCAAAGCGTAAAGAAATTGTCCTCGTATGCGTGTGAATCATAATGGTGACGTGGGAAAAAAAAACAATGAAGTGTCCGTTGGGTGCGAAACGGAATGCCAGCATCTGATTTGAACAATGAAGGGCCGCTAAGTAGTTAGCTGCAATGTGAGGACTATTTTTTTTTTTTTTATCCATTTAATTTCACCTTCATAACACCGTATGCCAATACCTGCCAGGCCTGCTGTCCACTTGTGCAGCTGGATAAGAGGATGCTGTGTTTTGCAGGTAATTAACTATTGATTTGAAGTGTAGCGTGACGGGAAACGAGTGCCAGCATCTTGATTTATAAGCGCTTGCTAGGCTGACACCTGTAAAGTGCAACAGATGAGTTGAAAGAAAACTTTTGCACCTGAAAAGTCATCATTGTTCCTAGCTGACTTTGAATGGGCTACTGATTGTCTGAGCAAAATACTGTTCATCATGCTTTTTAGGGTTTTGTGATGAGTTGTGATAATATTGATTCAGGAATTTAAAAAAAAATCTATTTAATTGAATGGGCGTCAATTATTTCCAGTTTTATGCTATTTGTGGGCCTTATCCTCCGCAAATATGGGGGGGGGGGTCCACTATAGTGTGGTATACTGTGGTTTTAATAAGTCAGGCATGAAGGAGGAGGGACGAAGATAAGAGCATACACAGATATATTTTTGCTATTGTCCTATCTTTTTATACTATGTGCTATGTACATTGCACAAACCCCCCCCCAAAAAAAAAAAACCCAAAAAAAAACATAGTGCCAGTGGGTACTAGTTAGCCCCAAGGACAGCATAAGTAGCCTGTTCTTCGAAATGTGACTTACTAAAAAGAATTAAGACTGAAGAAGAATGTTAAAATTGTTTGTTGTTTGTTTGATTCTTTCTTTCTTTCTTTCTTTCTTTCTTTCTTTCTTTCTTTCTTTCTTTCTTTCTTTCTTTCTTTCTTTCTTTCTTTTTAACATGGTACACGATTCTTAATGTACAAAATATTTTCTTCTTTAAAAATAAATAAATAAATACATTGTGTTCATAGGGAAAAGGGTTGTTTTATTTACTCAAATATTAAAAAATAAAATACATTTTAACGTTGTAATTTCAATGAAGTGACACTGCAATAATCCTATTCTCTGATTAATAATAGAAAAAAAAAAGTTTTTGGGGGGGAAATTCTAAACATCCATCCATCCATCCATTTTCTTGACCGCTGCCAGCCAATCACAGAGATTCTGAACATGTTTCCGCATTTTTAATTATGGTTATTGAAGGTTTTTTTTTTTTTTGTCTGCATTTTTTTTTTTCTTCTCAATTTTCCCATTGCATTTCAGTGTGCATCAATTATGTGCAGATTTTCCCTACTTTTGTTGGCACTTATTATGTCCATATTTAATAAAATCTCATTCACTCCCAGCCATTTTCACAGAAGCAATCCCCTTCGCTCCCGGCTGTTTTACTGGATTTTAACTGAGGCCCACAGGATATTGTGTTCTGTTTCTATAAAACATGGAACCTACCAAAAGAAAAACAAGTATATTTCTATCTGTTTCCGTTTTGCAGCAATTAGCATTCGAATATACCTAGGTCTCATCAGTATTCACAAATCTATTTAGAATTGTGAGTAATTGAGCTTTTTTTTCAACATGATCCTAGTTGATCTCCCTACTCTGCTGCTCCGTTTGTGCAATAACTACCATTTCTTCAACCGTTCTTTGCAGTTGAGAGACTGCATCAATGCCTTCTGTATGCTCTAGCATAAAAAAACGTATAATTACGTCTTTGGGACACTTAAAACATTTAAAATAGAACGTATTTATACGTTGTTGGGAGCAAAGGAGTTAAAATGACATTTTTGTCAAACATCTGGTTAGGAATAGGAAGTGATCCTATGTGGCCCCTCGGTAGCACTGATGAAAAACTGCGGCCCCCTCCCTCATTTAAGTTACCCATCCCTGGCCTACAATACTCATTTGAATTCTACCGACATGTTGATGATGTCATCGGGTGTGCATCAGTGTGAAAACAGCTTCCCGCATGTATGACCATGTAGGCGTTTCTGGTCATACGTGCGACTACGGTGCACAGTCACGCGTTCTTATTGTTTTGCTGGCTGCTCGGGAACAACCAGAGGAGTAGTTGGTGTTCATTCATTTTATTTTTTGGCCCGGGGTCCATATTCTATTGGATAGGCTTCCATCGTTATTGTCGTAAATGGTCTCTATTCTATGATGGTCCATTTTCAATCTTACATTGTATCTCAAGGTCCCAATTTTGCTTCATAGACATGACAAATCTACACAGGTTAAATATTACTGAATATGCACAAGTGGGTGTTGATGGAAGACAGTTGCATTCTTTCGAGTCACTCTCCCCCTGCTGTGTCGTCCTCTACTATGTGTGGTTCATTATTTCCGATACAAAAAAAAAAAAAAAAAAAAGAGGACAAGGATTAGGACTCATTTGTGAGAGGACAAAGCGAGAGAAGAAGGACAGACTCGTATCTGCTTACGATCTCCTCGCTGCTAATGAGGAAGCTGGTGGCTCGGGCTGCTAAGCCTTGAGCACAGTCCGCATCTGCCTGCACGCATCTGGGAGTTCATCTCCTCGGATGGCTGCAGGGAGCGTGATTTGCCTCTTTTTTTTTTTTTTCTTTTATATTTACACTAATCTCATCATCAGTGAGTAATGTCGGGAGCAGTGTTTATGTTAGTGTGGAAAGAAACTGCTGTTACCTCCATGAGAGATTGTCCTGATGATGCAACTGCTGTATTTTCTGAAACTGAAGTCGACCAGGATGAGCTCTTGGTACGTACGTTGCAAAAAAAAATTTGTTCTCTTTGAGAGGCATATCACAGCATATGATTTCATCGCAATTTTATCCTGTTATCCTAGCAGACTGTTAGCTAGAATAGCATTGCTAATTGTAGCACAAAACTAAAAAATAGCTAGCCACTAGCCAACTGCATACCCTCTCTATTTTTTTTTTCTTTCTTCCTTCTCACTTAGTGTTATTCACATTTTGGGTTGCTTTCATTCGGTGTTCAATCCAAAATTAATCGAGTAATCGATTATCAAATAAATCTACAACTATTTTAATAATCGAGTAATCATTTGGAGCCATTTTTAAATTTAAAATTGTCTAAATCCACTGATTTCAGCATATCAGTAATTGTTGTTACATTCAATAATTGTGCACGGATTTATGTAGTACTTTATGATAAAAGAGGTGGCAAACAGGTCCAGAAAGATTTGCTTTAGCCCTTTAGCACTTCTCGCTAACTGTTTCCGTTTTTGTGCTAGCTAACAGGTAAACAAGCAGCATAGGAGCTAGCTAGGGAGCTAGATGGGCTAAAGCCAAACTGTGGCAGGGTTTTTACTTTCTGGACCTGAAATTTGCCACCTCTGAAGAAGACTGTTTAATCAAAATAAGACATTCGCAAACATTTTTACTTTGGAAAACAATGACCGAACTGGTAACATAGTCAAACCACCCCCGCCCCCCCACACACATTTTTTTTTTTTGTGTTACTCTACAAATAGGAAATAACCACCAATCACTGGTTAATAAACAGTAATCTTTTTTTTTTTAAAGGCTTTTGTAATACTCTTTATTACAAAATTATATTGAATCGGATTAGTCAAGATTAATCAATTCTAAGAAAAATATTCAATAGTGACAGAACTAATTTCTAAGTTATTTTGCAAGGTTATAAGAAAAGTTCTTCTTAACAGAAGAAGGATGAAGTTACTTGTCCAAGTATTTGGCCAACTAAAGATTCCACCCCAATTAAAACGGCACCATCTGTCCATTTTCAAAATCTTGGGTTGTACTTCATGAACCAGCAAGTAGCCTTCTAACCAATAAATACATGGTTAGACAAATAATCACAATGTTCTACAAATTTGTTTCATTTCTACTTTCGTTGCCGGTACTGAGTTATCGTTAAAGACAAACATTCTAATATTGGATCTAATTAGATTACGTAGGTGTAACTAATGAAGAGTGTTGAGATTGTAATTTGCTTTCAAGTGAGCAAATCTGCCAGACCATAATAAAGGCTTTGACTTTTCCTTGTAATCTTACTAAACACAGTAATTAGCAACACATCTGCCATTATCTATCACGTCGAATGTGAGGTGTTTCAGGGTCCGTTGAGCAGTTTAAAATTCTATATAATGTGTTGCCTCACCCTCCGTGGCTTATTCCTCTTTAGCTTCCATCTCCCGCCTCCTCATATTTAAGGCGGTGTGCTTTTGATGTCAGCTTCACACTCTATTAGATACCAAGTCATCAGCTTGACAGGAACGTCTGCGTGCAGTCGGCCCCCTTGCGTGGGAGTTTGGGAGACGTGAAATCACGAGACACACCGAAATGTCCTTTATAGCACAGTCTTGGATTTGAACGCCGTGCAGAGTAACAGAGTTGATGATTTCCCAGAAGCGAGCGAGTTAATAACCTCTCAGGGGAGTAAATGCAATTAATTACTTTACTCGATAACATCAGTCGACGTGGTTTAATGTTTGTCTTATTGATTTGTCTGGGTTTCGTGTATTGCTGGACAGATAAATGTTTTACACAAGTAAAAGTAAGCTCATGAGTCTTCTTCTCCTGAAGACTTCCGTACATTTCCCCGCCACTCTTACGAGGTGCTCCCCCTAGTGGCCCGCCAAATAATTGCTAAGTAATGAACACGGGCGCCGTCATAGTGGCTTGTATATTAACGACAAATATTGATTACTTGGCGTAGGCGTGTCGATAATCTATCGGGAGACAAAGTATCACGATTTATCGCAATATAGATATATCATCACAATCCTATTATACAGTTAGGGGCTTAAAAATTGATCAATGAATAATGTTGCCTGAATGCAGCTGAATCAATCGGATACCTTTGTTTTCCTTCTTTAGACAGGGAACTAGTTAAGTTTGACTCAAGAGTGTCTCTGCTGGTTGCATCTCTGTTGTACACTCAATTTTTCCTCAGTCAATTATATACACAATAGATGAAATTTATTTTTTCCTTGCTAGCAAGGAGAGCACTTTATTACTGCAAAATGACATCGGTTCAGAATTAGTTTGATTCAAGCTTTTTTTTCAGGTTTTCCTTTAGTGATAGACATCCAACCATCCATTTTCTTGACCGCTTATTCCTCACAAGGGTTGTGGGGGGTGCTGGAGCCTATCCCAGCTGGCTATGGGCAGTAGGCGGGGTACACCCTGAACTGGTTGCCAGCCAATCACAGGGCACACAGAGACGAACAACCACCCACATGCACAAGCACACCTAGGAACAATTCGGAGCGCCCGATTAACCTGCCATGCATGTCTTTGGAATGTGGGAGGAGACCGGAGTACCCGGAGAAGACCCACGCAGGCACGGGGAGAACATGCAAACTCCACCCTGGAAGGCCGGAGCCTGGACTCGAACCCGAGTCCTCAGTGATAGACATATGGCCTAAAAAAAAACAAAAAAACAACTGTTAACAATTAATGTTGTTGAAATGTTTTGAAGCATATGTTTATTGAAGATGCTTTGTTGTTGTTATTATTATTATTATTATTATTAATTTATTTTTTGGGTAATATTCTTATTCAATATACAGTGATACCTCGGCTGACGAACGCTTAAGCTCACGAACTTTTCGCCTCAAGATCATTACATTCGCGAGCATATAGTCTCTGTTGACGAACTCGTTTTCGGCGGACGAACCAAACCACGCGATCGAACGGCACCACGGTGGCGGCCACGAGAAGCTGACGCACGCTCACGGCGTCCCAGTTCGTCACCCCCTTTCTTTTAGTGCGGACGCGGTTTGTGTTTGATAGACATTTTGGACCATATTGAGTGTACTTTTGCTATTATGGGACCGAAAAAGACCCCACCACAGGCTAGTGTTAAGCCTAATGCTGCGTTCTCACCAAAAGCGAGGGACGGCGAGGGACGGCGGCGCGTTTGCATTGTAGTCAATGGAGTTCGCGCCACTAAAAAAAGCGAAAGTGCTATCACGTACCTCAAAAAAGGAGAAAATAGTGCCACGGCAGTTTAGTCCCAGGAAAGAGGTGAAAGTAGTTGGCGATGCTCACTTTTTGTTGACTCGCTAAAGTGCTCCACTTCCTTGTTCACCAAGGGACACGCCTCCTCCGCTCCGGTGAGCACGAAAGAGCGAATGAGCGGCAACCGTTCCATAAACGCTCGCGAATGAAGTAATCTACCATTGCTACCATCCTTAAGAACTACCATCACAAAGGTAAATAAAACGACTTTATTATGCAGTACAGTTTATTTCTTTAATTACAATACAATAGCACATTTATTATACATATATTTTTGTGTAGTTTTAAGGCTTTTTTAGTAGAAAATTATATGTTTTATAGGGACCTGGGAACGGATTATTCTCATTTTAATGGTTTCTTATGGGAAATAAATGTTGGGAAGACAAACTTTTCGACTTACACACACTTTCTGGGAACCAATTATGTTCGTGAGCTGAGGTATCACTGTACCGTATTTTCCGCACTATAAGGCGCACCTAAAAGTCTGCAATTTTTTCAAAAGCTGATCATGCGCCTTATAATCCAGTGCGCCTTATATATGGGTCAATATTGAGCCGCAACAGGTCTCGCTGTCAAGACGCTATCGGTGACCCTGCACGATCGGTGAAGCGCATGCGCAGAAGATCCCGCCATCTTGGTTCACTAGCTAATACTAATACTTTACCTCAGAGAAAATAATAAAACAGCTGTTTATTCATTTTGGGAGTGAATGGAGTTGTCAGAAAGCTGCTTTGTAATCTATTAATAAAGTTTGACTGACCTATCTGACTGATTTGTTGACATTCCCTTTAGCGCAGCACCATCTAATGGATGCACAACGTAACCCCAGCCTCTACCGTAGCGCCTTATAAATGGAAAAAGTTTAAAAATATGTCATACATTGAAGGTGCGCCTTATAATGCGGAAAATACGGTACCTTTTTATTTCTAACATTCTCACAAGAAGTTCATGGAGCTCCCAGGGTCATTAGCATGTTTTAAAAAGTTGAATGAAAATGTAAACTAGTAAATAGTTCCCTATTGTAAATAATGTTTTGCCAAATTTGAAAATATATGAAATGTTGAATTTTTGCTTATAATGTCCAGTTAGTCCCCAGGGTCAGCAGCAAGCATCTCTTACGAATGAACTGAAAATGTAAATAATTAGTCCCTCAAGTTAATGCAGTTTTTAAATTTGATCTATTATCAGCCGTCAGATTTTTTTTTTTAAAAAAGGCCGATGCCGCTATTTGTCAAAATGATGAATATCGGCCAATATTCCATTTCTGTCTTTCCTAGTCGCCTGGCTTTAAAGGTGGCGTACTGGATAAGTATGGGGCGTAATTAACATTAAAATATTCTATTTACAATTAATTTAATTAACATTAAAATATTCTATTTGTGAGAGAGAGAGAGGCAGTGAGGACTATCAATCAAATCTCAGATGTTTTTAAAAGAGGAGAGGAAAAGAAATCTTTCACACCTCATACACTCCCGAAGTAAACAATTCTTTACATCCATTTTCACATTGAAAAAGCTGCTTCATAAGTGAGGTGAGACGCCTCAGCACTCTCCCCATAGGACAAGGTCATCTGTCAAGGACACGTGTGTGATTGTGTGCGCAGATTCCAGGGTACGTCACTCAAAGTGCGCTAAAAGGCTTTTCAGACGGCTGACATCAATTGTGCCTTTCAAGAAAAGGTGAAGTAGTCGTGGAGATGACTTGAGCTACAGCACGCTGTCACTAACAAGTCTTTTGAGAATCAATTATGATAATCGATTACTCCATGTAATAATTCAAAGTGCCACAACTTTAATTTTAACATTAATTACAAATATTTGTCGACCAATTTTTGTGGCGGATTTACAGTAACCGAGTTAACCGCAGGTTGTAAAGGGAAGTGACAAAAAAAAAAAAAGACTAGCCCCACAAGTCTAAATACAGTATTCTGCTTACTATTGTGTTAATCCAGCATTTTTTATCCATCTCAGGGGGCGGCCATTTTGCCACTTGCTATCGAGTGAAAATGACATCGCAGTTTGCTCTGGTCCAGGTAACAACCAATCACAGCGCAGCTTCAGAAAACAGGTCAGCTGTGATTGGTCGTCGACTGAGCCCTGAGTAGCTGTGATGTCATCTTCAGGTGTCAGCAAGTGGCAAAATGGCCGCCCCCTGAGATAGATTAAAAAAAAAAAAAAAATGGCTGGATTTTGCTGCATAACTCTTATTCTACATATGCAATATTAATCGCAGTTGCTCCGGTCCAGGTAACAACCAATCACAGCGCAGCTTCAGAAAACAGGTCAGCTGTGATTGGTCGTCGACTGAGCCCTGAGCAACTGTGATGTCATCTTCAGGTGTCAGCAAGTGGCAAAATGGCAGCCCCCTGAGATAGATTAAAAAATAAATAAAATGGCTGGATTTTGCTGCGTAACTCATATTCTACAAATGCAATATTAATCGCAGTTTTCTCCGGTCCAGGTAATAACCAATCACAGCGCAGGTTCAGAAAACAGGTCAGCTGCGATTGGTCGTCGACTGAGCCCTGAGCAGCTGTGATGTCATCTTCAGGTGTCAGCAAGTGGCAAAATGGCCGCCCCCTGAGATAGATAAAAAAAAAAAAAATGGCTGGATTTTGCTGCATAACTCATATTCTACAAATGCAATATTAATCAGTCATTTTTAGACTAGTGATGCCACATATGACATATTATTGTCAGGATATGTTCGAGGTTGACATCCCCTTTTAAAATAATCGACTTCTTCCAAAAAAAAAAGAAAACAAGCATGAAGTCTGGTCATTGTGCAAACAGAAAGAATCCTGCCCTCAATCTCTGTCTGTTTGTTTCGTCGGCTTGAAGATTGATCGTGACTTGCGCAGGACGTACGAGCACTGTGATGGTGCCATGGATCACAGCAGCGGGAGGGAATGACAGATGCCATGAGCGTCTTCTGTTTGCTTGAAAAGCGGGACGCGTGTCTGATGGATCGTTTGGATTTCATGAATACGGACATAATTTTTCATCATTTATGCGCTCGCTCTTCTGGGTTTTGGGGACCGGCAGACTTAGCAAATGGTTGTGAGCCGCGCTGATAACACAGAATACTCCCATGGCATCAATTCTAAAGCATTTTATATGTAAATATGACAGCATTTTTTATTTTTTTTTACTCTACTTTTGCGACTGTAAGTGCTGTTAACATCCAATTGTTTTCCCCTTCTGCTTTTTCTTTCTCGACTTAACATTTCTGCAGGCAGCTGCACAGTAATGTTGGGAGATGACAACAATTACAATAGCCATTACACACAAATGACACCAGTAGCAGAAACACTAACAGATGGCAACAGTATACCATTGTCATGAGTCTAATGAGGCACTATTTATATCCAACTCATCCATTACATTTTTGGCGATTTCTGGCATTAGAACCTGACATGTCAGGTGGTTTCTTTCGCAAATCTATCTAGAAAGGAGTCATAAGAGAAGGAGCATTTTTTCGTTCTTCATAATTGTGCCTCGAGTGAGTGACTGATGATTAGTCCATGGTGGCTCATTCCATGCCAAATCACACAAAAACGGAACATTTTCACTCAGCAGATTTTGATTTCAATTAGGGGTGTTAGAAAAAAAAAATCGATTCGGCAATATATCGCGATACTACAGCACGCGATTATCGAATCGATTCAATAGGCAGCCGAATCGATTTTTTAACATCCATTTTTGATGGAAAAAATATTCAACAAAACGTCTCACTTTCACACCTTAAGCATGGAAGAATGTTATATTAATGTCGTCTTGTTTTTGTTTGGGTGATTAAATGTCTATTTTATCTTTTCAACAAATGTACACAAAGGTACCACTGGCATCAGGCTACAAGCTAGCTGGCTAACTGTTACTTTACCTGCTATTTTCTAAACTTCTTCCTGGAAGAAGGACCTCAATATAAGAACCACTCGTTGTGATAGCTAACGTAGCTAGCATTGCTAAAATCAAAGACACAGCCATCTAGCATGGACACACAAGCTGTAGAACAAACTCCACATAGTATTATCATGGTTAGCTATGTTTCCGGTAATATCACACCGGCCTGTTGAGAGTTTTATTCAGCTATGTAAGTAGTTTCATTACTGTATCTTTACCTTTCACGAAGTGATCACTGCATATACGAGCGTTGTCCCACTTTGTTCCTCTGGATTTCATACGAAGGTTTTTAATGCAGGTCTACCGTCTTCTATCGTTTTTTTAATTTTTTTTTATTTCACCTTTATGGATTACTACTTTCGGGCCGCGAAAGTAGCTTTCATTTTTTTTCTCTCCAGTTGGTACAGCCATAAACCGCACACAACTTTGGCATTTATTCAGCTGTTTCCTATGGGGAAATTACTTCCTGTCCCCCATCTGGGGTTGGGCGCTTGTCGTGAGGTCACATGAAACCCACCTATATTGATACTTTGACTTCTTACTGCTACTAAACAAATAATGTTTACATCTCTGATCTCTTACATGTTTTAGAGCAGTGGTTCTCAACCTTCATCCTCGAGTACCCCTATCCAGCCTGCTTTCCAAGTCTCCCTCAGCCAACACAGGTGAGGATCGTTATCAGGCTTCATGTAGGCTATAGCTTGATCGCTTGGATAGGGGTACTCGAGGACCGGAATTGAGAACCACTATTGTAGAGAATGTGAGAGATTAGGTTTCACGAAAGATTTTGTTAAGGTCATGTGATCCACAAGGTCAATTTCAAGGTTAAAAAAAAAAAAAAGGAAAAAAGTTACGAAAATATTAGGGGTGTGAATTGCCTCGTACCTGACGATTCGATTCGTATCACGATTCTCAGGTCACGATTCGATTCGATACCGATTAATCCCAATACGAATTTATAAGTCGATTGTTGCGATTTTTTCCATTCAAATTTAGAAAATACTCATCAGTAAACTTGTAGAGTGTAAGATTTATATGAAAATGTATTATTTATTTATCTGAAATTTCAGTCTTATACAGGTTGTAATCTGTTTCATGTTTGAACAGCATTAAAATAAAATATTAAGGCTTAATGTTCCGTTCATATAACATTCTTCCATGCTTAAGGTGTGAACCCTAACCCGAAGTTAGATGTTTTGTTGAATATTTTTCCATTAAAAATTGAAGTTTAAAAATTGATTCAGCCGCCTATTGAATCAATTCGAGAATTGTGTGATGTAGTATTGCGATATATTGCCGAATCGATTTTTTTTTTAACACCCCTAGAAAATATGCACCAATCTGATAATTGCGTGAAGATTTGTTATGCTTCTCAATTTCTCTTTCTAACAAGACCTGTTTTGTGTGGATTGAACTGGTAGTTCCTAAGTTATAAGAATTCAAAGAAGGCGGCCACGCCCATTGTTGCCAAAAATGTCCAAATTCAGCAGGCCGTAGCAGCCAAACCCCTCCTCCGATTCACCTCAAATTTGAGCTTTAGTGTTGTGCCATCACGATCAACAAGTACACCAAGTTTCATTCAAATCGAAATCTGCTTGGTCCAACCCACTGGGCGGTTTCACATAGAACAAACAAACCTGGTGTGTTCTGAAAAAAAAATTGACCATACTTCCCCAACACCAATTAATGCAAACCTGCAAACGATTAGTTAGTGATCCCAACACACTCTGTATTATGTGCCGGACGGTAGATTTGGTCATTAGTATGGATCGCCGTTTGTGCACTAACGGGCGTCTAATTGCTTTGCCTTTCACATGGTGGTGACATCAGCACACTGCTAATTGACACATAATTACTAATAATCTTGGAATGGATCACTGCGAGTCCAATTAAAAGTGATTGCTGCAGCTTGAGGATTTTTTTTTTTTTTTTTCAGGCAATTGAATAGATCTTTTGTCAAAAGAAATCTGAAAAACATTTTGCTATTGCAAATGAGTTTTTGTTCCAGTGTGGACGTTTTGGATCAGGGTTATGCTTTTGTAGAACGTTGTTTGCTGATACCCGCGCAAGAGATAACAGCGAGGTAACGTGAAATGGAATCCCGGTCTGTTGTGAGAAGATTGAGGAAATTGCTTGGAGCAGGAATGTGCTTGACATGCTTGTTTGGGTCAGTGGAGGAATTGCCGGTGTGGATGTGAGCGCTGTCATACCCAAACTGGCTTTACTCAGCGGAAGAAAAACTGAAACTCGATATGAATATCCTCTCGGTTCTTCCATAAACATACCTGGAAATACTGTTGAAAGCCCCCATTCCATGAAAATACAGTATAAAGCCCCCGATGACAGGGACAGGAAATCGCTCTCAACTCCATAGTGGAACATTTTGGAAGTCGTAGGAGGGATTTATTGCTTATTAACATTCAACGTTTATGGCATATTTGCGCATCTTTCTGTGGCCTGCCACTCTGACCCGCTTTTTCTACATATGTATCACCTTCCATTATGTACAAAATGTGTGAAGTGGAGCCTCGTCTGCCAATCAAACGAGGAGATCACAGATCAAATTTCTCAGATGAGACAGACAGGGACACAATTTTGATGTTTGTTTTTTCTCTGTGGCTTTACTGTAGTCCGGCTACGAGGGGTGCGCTCAATAAATCGATACGGCAATATATCGTTGCGGGCCTCATTACAATACACGTATCGATACGCAGGCGTCAGAATCGATATTGCTCGTTAACTTTAACGTTTGCCTTTTCAGCTTGCATTGTACCTAAAAAATAAAAACCAGCAGCATCTTTGAAGTTAATTGCCTTCAATTAATCCAAAAATAGCTCACTGGTGATTGGACACTGTGTCTTGCTAAGAAAAATGAAAACAGAGGAAGAATATCAACATTTATTTACTTATAAACTTAACATGGCACGTGTCTTAATGTACCAATTTTCGTATATTTTGTTTAAAAACGAAATAGAATGTGTTACACGAAAAAAATGTTTTTATTTCCCCAAATATTTCAAATAAGCACATTTTAGAGCTGTAATTTTAATACTTTGATATTTTTGCTCATATCGGCTCATGCCTATTAATAAATTTTCCCGGTGTGTCTGTGAAAACTGCTCCCTGCTCTTAAGTGTGTACACATTTAGATTTAGACCAGGCATGCCGCTTGGTGGTAAACCAGAAGAGCTGCTAACAAAAATATTTTTGGCAGTCAGCATAATAAACATATCCTTTAGGTGCACATATGACTGTTATGCAAGTAAATTAATGTAATATATCGGGATACGTATCGCCTTGAAGATGAAGTATTGGGATACATATGTATCGTGATACGTATCGTATCGTGAGGTTGGCGACAATACCCAGCCCTACCGGCTACAGTATGTAGTAATAGATTTGGATGTTTCATTGTTGTTCATTTTTGTATCCTTTTGACGTTTGTTGTTGTTGTTTTTTTTTTTAAGTCAGTTAATTTTAATTAGTTTGTAGTAGAGCTGGGTATTGCCACCAACCTCACGATACGATACGTATCACGATACACGTGTCACAATACGATACGTATCGTGATACACATGTATCCCAATACTTGATCGTCAATGCGATACATATCCCGATATATTACATTAATTTTCTTGCATTTTATAATAACAATAATATGTATACCTAAAGGATATGTTTGTTATGCTGACTGAGAAAAATATTTTTGTTAGGAGCTCATCTGGTTTACCACCTCGCGGCATGCCTGGTCTAAAACGTGTGCAGAGCAAGGAGCAGCTTTCACAGACAAACCGGGAACATTTATTAATAGGCATGAGCCGATGTAAGCAAAAATAACAAAAGTATTAAAATTACAGCTCTAAAATGTGCTTATTTGAAATATTTGGGGAAATAAAAACAGCATGAAAGTCGAGCCGCTTCTCCTCCGCGTTGAGAGGAGCCAGCTGAGGTGGCTCGGACACCTGGCCCGGATGCCTCCTGGACGCCTCCCTGGAGAGGTGTTCCGGGCATGTACCACCGGCGGGAGGCCCCGGGGAGGACCCAGGACACGCTGGAGATACTAAGTCTCTCGACTGGCCTGGGAACGCCTTGGGATCCCGCCGGAGGAGCTGGATGAAGTGGCTGGGGAGAGGCAGGTCTGGGTTTCTCTCCTAAAGCTGCTGCCCCCGCGACCCGACCTCGGATAAAGTAGTCGTAAATGGATGGATATATATTTTTTGTCTGTCAGGAATTTGATAACATCATTAATATTTCACGTACAATTAACATCTTAAAAAAGGCATTTGCCACTTGCCGTCGACTGAAAATGACATCACATGTTGGGGCTCAAGTAACAACCAATCACGGCTTACCTAACATTTACCTGAGCATATCAAGTGGTGTGTGGTTCAGTACCACTAGTTTAAAATCCCCCAAATCCTTCTTTGCCATAATCCACTCATGCAGCCCGTGACGCCATATTGGGTTCCATATGGACTCTGGCGTGGACTCCATGCTGCTCTCTGTCAGTGGGGGAATGGCAATTAGCGGTACATTTGCTGAAGATGGCTCGCAACCAGAGACCTGTCACCTTTGCTTCACGGCTCTGTCTTTGAAGACATGCACTTACGCGTGCGCGCGCGCATGTCTGTCAGCGGGCATCGTGGGAGGGAAGAGCATAGCACGGCACCTGCTTCACCGCAGGGGGGGCTGGACCGCTTCACTGCTAAAAGTCGTGCCTGTGTATGTGTGTCAGAGTGCGACAATGAGGGTGAGCAGCATCTTAAATGCACGCGCTGACTTGTAATCAATGTTACACCGGGTCCCTTTAGGTATGCTAATGCATCTGAAATGTTAATGTATTTCAGTCGTACTAACCCAAATTGGAGCATAAGTGAATGAGGGATTGTGCACATGGTAATGATGAAATGGAAATCTGCTTGATGGATGTTGTGTATTATCGTGGGGAAATGAAGTCACGCACACCTTTTGACAGAAATAATATTAACTCAACATTCACTCCCCAAAACGTATTTATACGTTCTTTTTAGGTTTTTGTTTGCTAGAGTCTTTGTATGAAGGCTTTGATGCTGTTTCTGACCTGAAGTGGTCGCTTAAAGCGATGGCAGTTATTCCAAAAAAAACCCAAAAAAAAACAAACGGCCAGCAGGTGGCAGCAAAGTATAAGAGATCAACCAGGTCCATGTTGCAACAAGCTCTTTTTTCCCAGTATTTTCAACAGGTTTGTGAATAATGATGTAACTTAGCTAATTCTAATGCTAATTGCTACAAAACATAAAAACAGATTTAAAAAAAAATATACCATAATTTTTTTTTTTTTTTTTTTTTTTTTTTTTTTTAATGAAAGAAGAGACGTTTTTCTTTTGGTAGGTTCCCTGTTTTTATAGCAATAGAACATGAAAATGGCTGGGAGTGAATGAGTTAAAGACTTATCTATCATATCGCAAGGATTGGTTTCCAGGTATGTACCAAAAAAAGACCAATTGCATAAAAATACTCTCCTTAAGTTCTCTGTTTTCATTTCCCAGCAGCGCAAAGGTTAAAATTGTACTCGAAGTGTATGAAAATAAGTAGTGTTGTTCCGATACCGATACTGGTATTGGCAGAGGTGCCGATACTGCATTAAAACAGTGGTATCGGTATCGGTGACTACTCACAAGTAACATGCTGATACCATTAATTCCAACGCTAATATAGGATTTTGGATGCAGCATCTTGTGTCTTGGCTGGTGCACGACATTCACTGGTATGTGACATGTTCACTGCATGCCAAGATATCCTATTGGCCCTTGAATGCTCTGAACCAAAAAAACGGTATACTCACTTTGAGATAAAATCATTCCTATCTTGGTCAGGCACTGCTTAACTTATTTACTCCCAATAACGTATAAATACGTTTTTTTAATGTTCTAAGTGTCCCAAAGACGTATTTATACGTTTTTTTGTTTTTATGCTAGAGCATACAGAAGGCTTTGATGCAGCCTCTCAACTGCAAAGAACGGTTGCAGAAATGTTAGTTATTACACAAATGACCAGCAGGTGGCAGCAGAGCAAAGGAGATCAACCAGGGCCATGTAGAAAAAAAGCTCAATTACTTACAATTTTAAATAGATTTGTGCAAACTGATGAAACTTAGCTCTCTTCTAATGCTAATTGCTGCTAAACGGAAACAGATAGAAACATACTTTTTTTTTCCTGATGAAAGAAGAGACTTTAATCTTTCTTTTGGTAGGTTCCATGCTTTTATAGCAATAGAACACAATATTCTGTGGGCCTTGCAAAACCAGTCAAAATCCAGTAAAACAGCCGGGAGCGAACGGGATTGTTTCTGTGAAAATGGCTGGGAGTGAATGAGTTAAAAACCTTCATGAATCAGGAAATGCATGCACTGAACACCTGTGATCACACATCAGTGAGTGAGTAAGTGTGCGCTCAATTTAAATTTCTATACTAGTATCGGTAAATACTGGTATTGGTATCGACACAACACGAGTAAATAGAATACTGTACATGAATATCTCAATTTCCTTTTTCTTGAACCATGAGGAATATTTTGCCAGAGCCGGCCGGTCACTTATGGTAGAAGCTCGGATGTGTTTCTTTTCTCTAGAATACTTCCGCATCCAAGCCCTGCTCAAATTTAGTCCATAGCCGCCAATGAGCAGAGGGAATTGAGAACTGGGCCCCCGCCCGCACCACTGTCATTATTTTTCATAAAAATACAAATATATTCCCTATTTTCCCTCTGAAGACATCACAGATAAATGAGAAAGATGAAATCTGACACTCATCCACTGTTTTATTTACTCATATTGTGTTTGTTTGGTATTGACTGGCACAGCACCATTTTTTTTTTTTTTTTTTTTTTTAAATTCAACATGCACATACATGAATAGTAATTAATTCTGATTTAGTGGGTGTTGGTATTATTGGCAGCATTGGATGAGTTGCAATAAGTAACCATGTGTAGTAAAAAAAATAAATAAATAAATAAATAAAAAATCATCATAGAACTGCTCACTTTAGTGTAATAATACAAAGCACTTTGTAATATACATTGTGCATGTGTGTGTGTGTGTGTGTGTATGACTAGCGAGATGAAAGAAAGGGTCCCCAAGTGGCTTAGGCTTTATTAAAGAGAAGTTAATGAGTTCCCCTGTCTGCCTGGCTTCATTTTTTTTCTCTCCCACCTCCATTTATTTCGAGCTCCACCGCTCCGCCATCCGCTTTCTCTAATATTCTACTCCCCTCTCGCTGATCTCAAAGCACATCTTCCCCATAAGCTCAGTCACATAAGTAAATAAAAAATAAATTTAAAAAAAGTCCCGTTGGGAGGTTAAACTATTTGGTTACATCACTATCTGTTTGGCTTTCCTCTCTATCTTTTGGGTGGTCTTTCCCATTTGAGCGCAAAGGAATTTGAATTTATTGCTGGATTGTGAGATACGTCGCGCTAATTCAAGCACGTCCTTCTGATTGATGATGATGATCACAGATGTTCAACATCATGCCGTCCCCGCAATGCCTGAGTAGCAAGCGTTCGCACTGATACATCACCTGGTTATTATTCTAGCTGGTTTTACACGGCAAGTTTAAGTTCAAGTGTAAGTTTTATTTTTTTATTTATTTTTTTTTCCCCCCTTAATGATCTATTTCCATCTGTGGCAGTTTAACACATGAACAAATCAGCATCTGTTTCTGAAAAGTTTTTTTTTTTTTTTTCTACAATTTTTAGGACATTGTGTTAACTTTTATACATCAAAAGATGTACTGGTACAAAAAAAAAAGTGAATACTCACACTAGCAACAGTTTTAAAAAAGTGGTATTGAACATCTGTCGTTTTGATTCAGCAAAACAACAATTCAGTCACTTTAACAGTGACTTTCACTCTTTATTTTCGTTCTTTATATCCTTCAATTTCCCCCTCCTGTTGAGTTTGTTTCTTATAGTGTTGTTCCGATACCGTTTTTTGGCTGCCGATACCGATACGATAACCAGCTTTGCAGTATCGGTCGATACCATACCGATACTTATTTTTTTTTTTTTTGCTCAACATGAAAAAGCTGTTCTGCCATTGGTTCAGAGCATTCAAGGGCCAATAGGATATCTTAGATCGGTATGCAGTGAGCATGTCACATATCAGTGAATGTCTTGCACGAACAAGACACAAGATGCTGCATCCAAAATCTTATGTTAGCTTTGGAATGAATGGTATCGGCATGTTACTTGTGAGTAGTCACCGATACCGATACCACTGTTTTAATGCAGTATCGGCGCCTCTGCCGATACCAGTATCGGTATCGAAACAACACTACTTATTTTCATACACTTCGAGTACAATTTTAACCTTTGCACTGCTGGGAAATGAAAACAGAGAATTTAAGGAGAGTATTTTTATGCAATTGGTCTTTTTTGGTACATACAGTGGTACCTCTACTTACGAAATTAATTGGTTCTGGAAGAAAGTTCTTAAGTAGAAAATTTTGTAAGTAGAGGCGCATTTTCCATGTAATTGCCCTAATCCGTTCCAAGCCTCGCAAAATTCAGACATAAATGTTTTACAAAGCATAAAAATGCATCAAAACATGTAACAAATACATGTTACAATTAGATTATTGCACAATAAATGAGGGTTGTGCATAATGTAAAAAAACAAAGAATAAAGTCAAGAATAAAAATGATGGTCATTTACCTTTTTAACTCCTTTCCTCATCGTTTTTTGCAGTATCGGCGCCTCTGCCGATACCAGTATTGGTATCGGAACAACACTAGTTTCTTAACAATGTTCATGGGTCAATGTGACCCGTTCTAATGTTTGATCATCCAAAAATATCAGCCTAACGCAATGCAATGTTTTTAATTGGGGAAAAAAAAAGAAAAAAGAAAAAAGAAGGCCAGAAGACAAAGTTCAACTCATGCGTCCGGAAAAGACGCAATGTTTAAACATCAGCATTATCATTTTTGATGGAAATACCAACAAACTGTCTTACTTAGGCTTAGGGTTCATGCTTTCAGCATGGATAAATGTTAGATTAATGGAACAATAAGCCTTAATATTTTTATTTGAGTGCTATTCAAACATGAAACAGATTACAACCTTGTTTGTTAAATATGGTGGCTCACAGTTATAAGCCTGAAGTTTCAGATACATTTTCATACACATCTTACAGTATACATGCACATGTTTACTGATTAGTATTTTCAAAATTTACCAGATGGATATTGCGGAGAACTCCCTCGAGTGAAGCGCAATATCAATCTGGCTATTGCCAGGTTAGCAATTGACACCGCTGATATTCAATATTCAGCATCCAGATTTTAAAAATACATCTCCGTCCTTTTACGTTAGCATTGGCGGTTAACGTTGAGCCCTCGATTCAAAGCGCCCTCACAGTCTGTCATGTTTGATCAGATTGTACTGTCTGCTGTTGACCTCATCTGCTCAGCAAAGCCTGTGGTTCTGTTCTGCAAAGGAATGAAATTGTGTGAATGTTGCAGGTGATGAGAGGGAAGCCTGTAATCACAGGAAGAGAAAGGGAACGAGTAGACGAGGATGGTGCGACAACACGTTAGCCACTTCCAGCAGAGGCAGAGACGGGGACGCTTTGCATGCGC
Organism: Festucalex cinctus; assembly: GCF_051991245.1. Taxonomy (NCBI): domain Eukaryota; kingdom Metazoa; phylum Chordata; class Actinopteri; order Syngnathiformes; family Syngnathidae; genus Festucalex; species Festucalex cinctus. Next base: position 10,041,395 of record NC_135411.1, on the reverse strand, counting down.
TTTCATTGCGTCACTGTCACTTTAGGAACTTGTCGTGTATCGTAGGGGTTTGCTCAAAAAATCGATACGGCAATATATCGTTGCGGGCCTCGTCACAATACACGTATCGATACGCAGGCGTCAGAATTGATATTGCTCGTTAACTTTAAATCGGTAGTTCACGTTTGCCTTTGTGGCTTGCATTGTACCTAAAAAAAAACCCCAGCAGCGTCTTTATGTATATATGTATACATATGTATCGCGATACGTATCGTATCGTGGCACCTGTATCGTGATACGTATCGTATCGTGAGGTTGGCGGCAATACCCAGCCCTAGTGTATCGATACTACGTGTATTGTAATGAGGCCCGCAACGATATATTGCCGTATCGATTTTTTGAGCAAACCCCTACGATACACAGGCGTCAGAATCGATATTGCTCGTTAACTTTAAATAGGCAGTTAATGTTTGCCTTTGCAACTTGCATTGTACCTAAAAAATAAAAACCAGCAGCGTCTTTGAAGTTAATTGCCTTCAATTAATGCAAAAATAGCTCACCGGTGATTGGACACTGTGTCTTTGCTTGAAAAATGAAAGCAGAGGAAGAATGTCAACATTTATTTATTGATAAACTTAACATGGCACATGTCTCAGTGTACCAATTTTCCTATATTTTGTTTAAAAAATAAAAATAAAATGTATCTTATTTGGGATACATACGTATCGTGATACGTATCGTATCGTGAGGTTGGCGGCAATACCCAGCCCTAGTGTATCGATACGTGTATTGTAATGAGGCCCGCAACGATATATTGCCGTATCGATTTTTTGAGCACACCCCTACCGGTAAGCCTCTGGAAAAGAAAAGGGGAGTCCCCATATCGCTTGTTCCCTTACGTTCCTCAAACCTTTGCTGCATTTATTTGAGCTGCACAACAGTCAATGAAGAAGTCTCACTTTGTTCTCGTCCCACAACGGGATTTTGAAGCCCATGTATCGCACGTCATCCGAGCCCCTTCCAGTCTTCAGACATGGGGGGCTTTGTCTCCTCTCGCTCCCGCTGACTCGAGCCATCTGGGCTTTTGAGCCGTTGGAAATTCTGACAGGCCTATTTGAGAGGCCAAATGATGAGAGATGACAATGTATTGCGGCCAATCCATAGGAGGGATGCGCAGAGTCTGGCCGATGGGTGCGTTTGGTTGTCGTGGGGACACCCGGAAGATCTACGAAGCGTGGCGTGAGTGACGTGAGATGCGGTTTGTTTGGGTCCTCGTTGGACACGTCCCTGGCAGGAAGCCAAATCAACTGATTTACGCCAACCTAGAACGAAGACGGAGGCCTTGCAACCGCTCGGCAAAATACACAACATGTATTGTTACGGGAGCGCAGTATCAAAAAACAATCAATCACGCGCACACACTTGCACCCGGAAAAACAAACATGCCGAAGAAGCTCTTGCCGGTTATAATTTCTCATCTTTGACATATACTCAACAAAAATATAAACACAACCGTTGTTTTTGCTCCCATTTTTTATGAGTTGAAGTCAAAGATCTAAAACTTCTTCCACATACACAATGTCACCATTTCTCACAAAAATAGTTCACAAACCACTCTAAATCTGTGATAGTGAGCACTTCTCCTTTGCCGAGATAATCCAGATCCTACCTCACAGGTGTGCCGTATCAAAATGCTGATTAGACACCGTGATTCGTGTACAGGTGTGCCTTAGACTGCCCACAATAAAAGGTCACTCTGTCAGTGAGGTGGGATGGATTGTCTCGGCAAAGGAGAAGTGCTCACTATCACAGATTTCGACTGGTTTGTGAGCAATATTTGAGATAAATGGTGATATTGTGTATGTGGAAGAAGTTTTAGATCTTTGAGTTCATCTCGTGAAAAATAGGAACAAAAACAAAAGTTGTGCGTATATATTTTTGTTGCGTATATATCGCTGGCGTCGGGCGGATGTTTATGGACCTCCAAAATCATTACGTTTTAGGAGACCCCAAAAACGGCATGTTTGGGTTTGTATCGTCAAAGACAGGAAGCCATTTTCAACACTTTAGATTGGTCAATAATAAAAAAATAAATCAAATGAAATAAAAATAACGCCCACTTGAATGGATTGACCAATGATAGATGTGTATGGAGTTCCCCGATCACGACTAGGGATGTAACGATGTCCAAACATCACGATACGATATTGTCACGATATGAAGGTCACGATACGATAATTATCACGATATTGTGGGGGCTTTGGTGATATTTAAAAAACATCACAATATTGTAAAAAAAAAAGCTCATACTAAAAACAAAACAAAACACAATATTGTGCTTTCGTACATAACAGCAATGCATATAAACCACCTACAATCTCTAATAACAATATTGAGGCACTTACTTGCTAATGCAAGCACACATTGATCGCTTCACAAGCAAATTAGGTTCCCCTTCGTCTGACAATTAACATATTTTAAACATAGAAGATTAAAACATAGATTTTAAACATAGAAGGCCAAAACATACCTAATTAAAATTAAATTACACTAATAAACTAGCCACTAGAGGGTGCTAGAACTGCACAAATGGAAATCAACCTGACTTTTTTAACAGATGTGTTCCTTTTAAATATTGTGAACATGATGACGATATTGTGGCAGTTTTAATATCACGATATCACGATATTGCCCTTATCGTGACATTCCTAATCACGACTGGCACCACTGTTGCCTTTACCCGCCCAATTTTCTCTCGTTCTTCCTCCAGTCCTTCGGTATTTCGCCAACTTTTCATGTGCTTTTTTCCGAATGTTGCTTTCATCTATCAAAGTTGCTGTCTTTTGATGTTTATCCACCACCACAATGTCTGGCTTTTTGGCTATCATCAGTTTGTCAGTCTGCATCTGGAAGTCCCACAGGATCTTGGCCCTGTTTGTTCTCAAGCACCTTCGGAGGTGTCTGCCATCTTGATTCTGTGATTCTCTAGTTTAGTTTTGGTGCAGATGTTCCTGTACACTACCTGGTTGTGCCGCATCTCAAGACTGTGCTGTGAAATGCGGCACCGTCTCAGGGGTCTGCACCTGGGATCCTGTCTGATATGGTAGACCCCAGCCTCAATTGATCGTGTACTTTGGGGCTGTTCTTGTGCTGCCATGATTAGTGCCTCTGTGCTGTGTTTGAGTCCAGCCACTGGTATGTTTTCTCGAGGTCAGCATCTTCCTCAATTTGTTGGTGATGCATGCCATGCAGTAGGGGTGTGCTCAAAAAATCGATACGGCAATATATCGTTGCGGGCCTCATTACAATACACGTATCGATATGCAGGAATCAGAATCGATATTGCTCGTTGACTTTAAATAGGCAGTTAACGTTTGCCTTTGCAGCTTGCATTGTACATAAAAAATAAAAACCAGCAGCGTCTTTGAAGTTAATTGCCTTCAATTAATGCAAAATTAGCTCACCAGTGATTGGACACTGTGTCTTGCTAAGAAAGATGAAAGCAGAGGAAGAATATCAACATTTATTTACATATAAACTTAACATGGCACGTGTCTCAATGTACCAATTTTCCTATATTTTGTTTAAAAGAACAAAATAAAATGTGTTACATGAAATAAAATGCTGTTTTTATTTCCCCAAATATTTCAAATAAGCACATTTTAGAGTTGTAATTTTAATACTTTGATATTTTTGCTCATATCGGCTTATACCTATTAATAATTTTTCCCGGTGTGTCTGTGAAAACTGCTCGCTGCTCTGCAGCGTGTACACATTTAGAGCAGGCACGCTTGGTAGACATACTATAACGAAGACATTTTTGTCATCCAGCATAATAAACATATCCTTTTGGTATGCATATGACTGTTATTGTAAAATGCAAGTAAATTAATGTAGAATATCGCGATACGTATCGCCTTGAAGATCACGTATTGGGATACGTATGTATCGCGATACGTATCGTATCGTGACCCCAGTATCGTGATACGTATCGTATCGTGAGGATGGCGGCAATACCCAGCCCTACCATGCAGTGGCTTGTCTTTCCATGAATGTCCATCTGGCTCCTTCTCCTTCCTGGACATCTGTTGCCTGAGGCATTTATATAAATATTAGGGCAGTGCACAAATCAGTGGTTGCTCGAATTAAGTTGACATTCATAATTTTCCCATTCGAGTGATAATGGTTATTCTAATCTTGGTACCAAACAAAGCCGTCTTTGACACCCTCATGCGTAGTTTATGCTGTCATGTGACAGCATCATCGGATAAGTATTGTGCATATGTGAGTGTGGTTGTGGAAGGAGGGCGGAGGAAAAGAACGTTTGTTTGCTTGATGCTCGAGCTACGCACAATGCAGATGGATGTAAAATGTGACAAAACAACATCCAAGAAGTAAGCGATTCGAGTTCATTCAGGACTCACTTGTTGACGTGAATGAGAATCTTGAGTGCTGATGATGAACAGACTGGTAAATAGTTTCCCATTTTGTGTGTACATCAGGAGGTTCCATCACCTAGTTTTATCTTCCCACGTTGTATCTTGCCAAGAGTAGGTGCCTGAAACTGCTCAAGGTTTCATTATGGCCGAGTGCAGAAGGTGAACTCCCCAAGCCGGCCCACAGTGCACTTTAGATCGGCTATTCTTAGACAGCCAGGCATGGATTAATGACCCGGAAAGTCAAGTTTGGACTGCTAAAATCTGAAGACCAGATTAGATCTTTTGGTGAACAGGAGGAATTTACAGTGCCGGTTTCTCCAATTCCTCTTCTTCTATGAGGATATCACGAATGTCAAGGGAGACATTGGCACACCTGTATCGCATTTCCATGACAACGGCACTTCAGTCATGGCATATCCCTAAAGGCCTCAGTATGCTTCTGCGAGAGGCTCGCGCGGAGGCGTCACGGCGGAGCTCCGCTCGTGCGTTTGCCTTCCGACTTGTGCGAAATACACATCGGTGTCTGCTGGAGTTTCACACCAAGTCCCGCTGTGTGTGAGTGGCGATTCCTCGGCATTTTATGACGGATTCAGGAAGTTCAATTTAATTCAGAAACACGAAACAAAGCCGGGGGGAGAGTAAGTTCATCACAACTGATACAGTAGCTGTAATTGCGTTTTTTGTTTGACTGAGCCTGGGATCGAACCCACAACCTCCGTGTCTGAGGGTAGACGCTCTACCACTAGACCACGGAGCTGTTAAAGAAGTATGTACAGTCAGAGGTGGGACTGGAACCCACAACCTCCTGGTTACTGGACAAAGACCTTAACCACTCGACCACCACAGCTGCAGGTCCGGTGGCTCACGGGGTTAAGCGCTTGAGCCAGGTGAATAGAAAAGACAGCCCTACGAATGGTTCGCTGGTTCAAACCTCGGATGGAGTAAGTTCATCACCGTGGCAATTAATTATTGCCAATTTGCACCGGTGTCGGCCGTAAACTCGCCAAAACACAACAGCCATGCGCTTAGCGAACACAGTTGTTGTTGTTTTTTTTTTTTTTTAAGTTGTTGTTTTCCGCCTCTCGTCCCAGGCACATATCCACATGCACAGCCGTGGTCTCCGAGCAGGAAGTCGATTTGCGCCGCCAGTTGCCTTCACGGAAACTATCTGGGCGGGGGGCGGTTAGAGAGAGAGAGAGAGAAAAAAAAGAAAAAACGCCATCGAACGGACCAATCAGAAGCGAGCTACGCCCCGCCATCTACGGCGTTCAAGGATTGGCGACGTGTGCACCGCAGCCGGCCACGAGCGACGCGGCACTTAAAATTCATGCTACGGCGGTCATCAACGCGAGAGCAAACGTGGAGGCATAAATTAGGCTTAAGGTGCTGACTCATATGACTGGTTTTAGACTTTTTTTTTTTTTTAACCCTCGCACACTTTTAATAATAAAAAAAAAAAACGACAAGAGTTTGAGGTGAGATAAATTACAAAACACGGAATGGAGGGTAAGGGCCATTAATGAGGTTTACAGCCTCCACAAGTAGGCCATCACAGAAGCCATTCTTCCTCACCAGCCCCCCGAGTTAATGGCTTTTAGATCACTTCGTGGCCGTTCCTGTGTTAGAGGGATTGTTATCGTGCAGCTGCTATCTGCCTTCTAACAATCTACCGCCGCTTGGTTTGGTGTAATAATGACACGTTTGCTGTGTTGTGGACTTTCCGTCCACTGGCACAATTGTGTCATTTGGCTTGGTTAAGAAATATTCATCAAAGAAGAGATGAGAATGAGACGGCACGGAAAATGGATGGGTATTCGGTTTATTTACTTAATCGATATGACTTATATGACTTAATAAGCAGCACCCCAAACTGGTTATATATAGTGAAGTAGGCTTCCGATTAGGGCTGGGTATTGCCGCCAACCTCACGATACGATACGTATCACAATACAGGGGCCACGATACGATACGTATTGCGATACATATGTATCCCACATAAGACTTCGTTTTTTTTTAAACAAAATATAGGAAAATTGGCACACTGAGACACGTGCCATGTTAAGTTTAGAAGTAAATAAATGTTGATATTCTTCCTCTGCTTTAAATTTTCTTAGCAAGACACAGTGTCCAATCACTGGTGAGCTATTTTTGCATTAATTGAAGGCAATTAACTTCAAAGACGCTGATAGTTTTTATTTTTTAGGTACAATGCAAGCTGCGACGGCAAACGTTAACTGCCTATTTAAAGTTAACAAGCAATATCGATTCTGACACCTGCGTATCGATACGTGTATCGTAATGAGGCCTGCAACGATATATTGCCGTATCGATTTATTGAGCACGCCCCTACATCCGATACCAGGCACTGATACTTAAGGCAAAAAAATAAAAATCTGACATTAACTCTTTGACCGCCATAAACGTTTAAAGACGTTCAGTATAAACCTAGAATTGGCCGCCATAGACGTTAATTGACGTCTACTATGTTTTTTTATGGAAACGGGTGGAGGAAAGCCTTGGGCAGCTGTGCTCCAAGTATCAAGCCGATCGGGTTACTATAATGAGTATTCCTGGCCACTAGATGGCTGTGATGAGTCTTTTGGACAAGATCGGGTAGGAGACAACAGTAGAAGAAGAGCGGCGGAGCTCGAGTGTTGAGGGGGAGAGAATGGCTAACTTGGCTAAGGGAGTCAAAAAGGCTACAGATGGCAATCAGCTCACGCTTGATCCTTATTTTCAAAGCTCAAAAGCATCAACCAGTGCTCAAGAGCACAGTGATGACGGGGTTAAGTCATAGTTGAAGCGGTGACACGGCCGTTTCGACCACGTCCTAAGGCCCCACCGGCTAGCGATGCTAATAACGTCCTAAGGCCCCACCGGCTAGCGATGCTAACACCGGAGAAAAGTGGTGCACAACCGAGGACGTCTGCACAGATGACGTTTCATCGGACGATGACGACTACTATGGGTCCGATGCAAGACAGTCTTGGACAGTCTTCCAAAGAACGTGAAGGTAAGCGCTAACATGCTAAGAGATTGCTAGTAAGATTACTTTACTAACTTTTCGGGCGATCTGCTAGCAGCGTGTGTAAATGTGCTGATATACGCTAAATCATCTATTACCTATACAAACGTGAATGTATATTTTATAGATCGTGCTCACAGCAACGTCCGACCGCTGGTTCTACGACAAAGAAAGGTAAAAAAACAAAAACGTTTTCAATACACCGCAACAAGCTCCCCCTCATAGGGCCCAAAGTGACCCTTCTCACAGTGAGCAGAACAAAGGTCAAAAGAAAAAAAAAAGATTCTCCACAGCACTAATAAAATATTTGATGGTAAACTTCTTCTATAATTTACAGAATGTGCATCAACCAATACATCGAAGAAAAAAAGGTAAACATGCACACACACACACACGCACACATTGCATCACAGTGCTCTAAAATAATATATGATATTGAAATGTATATTTGCAGATCCCAAAGATTCTGGCTGGCTTGAAGTTGATGAATTCGGCTGGCAGCCAACCATCTTCCCCTTTGCTGCAAAACCAGGACCAAGGGATGCTGCAGCAGAGCTGAATTCCCACCTGCCAGCTGACATCCTGGAGCTCTTCATCACGGATGAACTTCTCCAGCACATCGTTCATCATACCAACCTCTACGCAAATCAGTCCATGCAGAAGCAGACTGACAAAAACTGTTGCGCACGTGTAAATAGTTTGCAAAGAGTTTTCCAAATTGTTTGTTCGGATTGCTACTGTTGCATGTAAATAAACTGTTATTTTGCAATCAAAAAACATTTTTTATTGTTGGGGTAGTGTTTTATAGAAGTTTAGGTGTTTGAAGAATCACTCATGCAAAAAAAAAAAGTGCCAAATTCACTAGAGTGCATGAAATAACATCGTTTCACAAAAAGCTTGATTTCTCCGTATTTTGGAAGAAAATAGAGGATTTGGGTGAAACGAAGGTGTTTTCTATTGTTGATTACTGAAGATCCGAATAAGGTAGAAACAAACATTTTTTTTAGATGAAAGATGAGACTTCAATCTTTCATTTGGTAGTATCCGCGTTTCCATAGTCCTAACACAACATTTTCTGTGGAGCTTGAAAGATTGGTATAATTCTGTAAATCAGCTGGCAGTATAGGGGTTACCTTTTCCGAAAATGGCTGGCAGTCAAAGAGTTAAGTCCTCCACAGCACTTAGTTTGCACTATTCTGTGGCAGTTTCACACACATAATCTGCATCAGAAAGAAAAGTTTGTTCCCAATATTTCTCATTTTGTAATTGGTATCAGTGAGTCCTCAAAGAGTGACTACTCGTATTGGTATTGGTCTGAAAAGAAGTGGTATCAAACATCCCTGCACTAAATGATTAACAATGAACTATTTGGTTATTTGATTACAATGACAATCCAGAAATGAGTAGGGATGTAACGATAAGGGCAATATCGTGATATCGTGATATTAAAACTGACACAATATCATCGTCGTCATGTTCACAATATTTAAAAAGAACACATCCGTTAAAAAAAAGTCAGGTTGATTTCCATTTGTGCAGTTCTAGCACCCTCTCGTGGCTAGTTTATTAGTGCAATTTAATTTTCATTAGGGATGTTTTGGCCTTCTATGTTTAAAATCTGTGCTAATGGTCAGATGAAGGGGAACGTAATATGCTTGTGAAGTGAGTCAAAACGTGGAGGAACTCGGTGTGGGCGTACATTAACAAGTAAGCGCCTCAATATTGTTATTAGAGATTGTAGGTGGTTTATCTGCATTGCTGTTGTATACAAAAGCACAATATTGAGCTTTTTTTTGGTACGAGCTCTTTTTTTTTTTTTTTACAATATTGTGACCTTTTTAAATCTTGCCAAGCCCCCCGCAATATCATGATGTTGAGCTATTGTTGCATCCCTAGAAATGAGACAGAGCTTTGTCTAAAACAGTGCTGTCAAACATATGGCCCGCGGGCCGGATCAGGCCCGCAAAGGGGTTTAATGCGAGATGATTTTGTAAAAGTTAAAAAAAAAAAAAAAAAAAAAAAAAAAAAAAATTCTAATGTCGGACTAATTAATCAGCCGGTCACAATTAAAATATATAAAAATTGTAATTTCACAAGCAGTCCTCAGATGAGCAATGCAACTTGTACGGGGGAATCGTCCTGGATGTCATTTTACACACAACTTAAAGTTACAGTTTGTTTTATTATTATTATTATTATTATTATTATTATTATTATTATTTTAATTAGTGTTGTTCCGATACGTTTTTTTGGCTCCCGATACCGATACCGATACCCAGCTTTGCAGTATCTGCCGATACCGATACCATACCGATACTTAAGGTTTTTTTTCCTCAACATGAAAAAGCTGTCCTGCCATTGGTTCAGAGCATTTAAGGGCCAATAGGATATCTTAGATCGGCATGCAGTGAGCATGTCACATATCAGTGAATGTTGTGCACGAGCAAGACACAAGATGCTGCATCCAAAATCCTATATTAGCATTGGAATGAATGGTATCGGCATGTTACTTGTGAGTAGTCACCGATACCGATACCACTGTTTTTATGCAGTATCGGCACCTCTGCCAATACCAGTATCGGTATCGGAACAACACTAATTTTAATTATAGACCGACATAAACGTGTTAAATATGACACAAATTCAATTACTGGTAACACAAATAGACATGACAAGGATTAGCGTCCTTATAACGTCATTAACTGCGCCACGCAATGCATTCTGGGAACAATGTATATGCAAAACAGGTCGATTTAACACTTCTGGAATGTATATCTGCAAAGTGTTGCTGCGTTCCATTTGCATTTGTGTTATTTTTCGGTACAACATGATGACAGTTGAGCGTATCAATGACGGCATTTGTTTTTAAGTTATATACCGTTATTTTACCGATGCGGCCCGCTTGGTAATATATTTTCCTCCATGCGGCCCCTGAGCTAACATGAGTTTGACACCCCTGGTCTAAAATGCTCTCAATCTTTGGATAGTTACTTTAAGCAGTTTTAGGGTTTCCCAAATCCAAGTAAATGTTCCAAAATACATTGATTGTAATAGCAATTGCATTGACATACACTGTACAGTATATAACCAATGATAAATACTAGGGGTGTCACGATTCGCCAACTCCACGATTCGATTTAAATTTCGATTTTGGGGTCACGATTCGATTTTTTTTTCGATTTTTTTTTTTTTTTTTTTTCCCGCTCCCCCACTTTATAACACAGAGGCATATGCTTCTGTAGGCTAAGGCTAGTCTATGATCATTGGTTCTATTCATTGTACAGTAAATCTTATTTCAAAAGATCGGCTACATATAGGTGATGCAATTTCCATATTATTTTTGTGTAAATTTATGTAATATATGATAATTGACATTAGGCAGGAATGATCAAATTCAAAGAATTTATTTACAATATAAAGTTAACCGTCTTGTTCTTACTGAAGTGTAAAATAAAAAATAAAAAAACAAAAACAAAAAGTCACAGTGGGTGCCTGCCATCTATTGACTGTTTTTGGTTACAACAGTGTGCTGTGCGTTCCTCTTAAAATAATGTGCAATGTGCAACAACAACAAAAAATATATTGTATCCAAAGTCATGGAACAAATACAGCCTGAACAAACTATATCCCAACATTTACAGTTGCTGGGCATACTGTAGCGTGGTTCAAGTACACTAATTAAATGTTTGAATCCAGCGTTTTCCAAGGCTGCAGGTCTGCTGCTATAAATAGACCTATGGATCTGGCGTTTCGCGCGAGCTGAAGTGTGTGGAAGTTTCACTGTAAATGAGGATGAAATAGTTGGTTGGACCGTTGTTTTCCCACTTCTAGTTGAATTTGATAAATCTAAATCTTTGTGATGCCTGCGTAAATGTCCCGTCATGTTTGTCGTGTTTCCCGTTGTTACGGCTGGCGGCTCGGGCCATTCAGTTTGAATGCGCCAGCGCGACACTCTGATTGGAGGACTGTGCCAGCGCGACACTCCGATTGGACGACTGTGCCAGCGCGACACTCCGATTGGACGACTGTGCCAGCGCGAAGCTATTGTGTATCCGTGTATTATACCCCTATTGGTTATTGTTGTTTCTCCTCCGTTCTGTCAAATGCGGTTATTATTTGTTCACCTTCCACTTTCACTCCCTTGTCAAACCCCTGCCTGAAATTTCAATTAAAACTACTCAGATGTTAAAGTCGACCCGTGTTTATCTACTCTATATTTTCTGTTATTGTGTTACTTCCCTTCCCCTTGACGAGCCGGGCGTAACACCGTGGCCGAGTACAGTACGCGCACATAGCATATCTTGCAACTGTGGTCTTTTTATCGACAACGTGAACGTTGTCGACATAACTCACCGGGAACGCAAAATGTTTCAAAACTGGTGACGAGAGAAGCGGGAGCGGCTTGAAGCACCATTGCTGTGTCTGTCCGCGCTTGCCATCATGACTGCAGGAGAAGTCAGCTAACAAGTGCCGTTAGCTAGTAGCTGAATGGCTGCGTCTCATTTGCTTTCCTGGGAGGTGGCGGTGGCGGCGGTGGCGGCGGGCGCGGGGGGGGGGGCATCGAATCGTGTGTCCTCTCTTCTATTTCGATGCTCGAAATCGTGACGTAATTTCGATCGATTTCGATAAAAAATCGAAATCGTGACACCCTTAATAAATACCGTATTTTCCGCACTATAAGGCACACCTAAAAGCCTTCAATTTCTTCAAAAGCTGACCTTGCGCCTTATAATCCAGTGCGCCTTATATATGGATCAATATTGAGCCGCAACAGGTCTCGCTGTCAAGACGCTATCGGTGACCCTGCACGATCTGCATGCGCAGAAGATCTTGGATCGCGAACTAATACTAATACTTTTCCTCAGACAAAATAATAAAACAGTTGTTTATTCATTTTGGAGTTGTCAGAAAGCTGGTTTGTAATCTATTCATAAAGTTGGACTGACCTATCTGACTGTTTTGTTGACATTCCCTTTAGCGCAGCACCATCTAATGGATGCATAACGTAACCCCAGCCTCTAGTGTAGCGCCTTATATATGAAAAAAGTTTGAAAATATATCATATATTGAAGGTGCGCCTTATAGTGCGGAAAATACGGTAACCTAATCAACGTAACGCAAAAGGCCATATGCCAATCAAATAACTTTGCCGTACAATTTTCCATTTCAAAACAAAAATTAAAACCGCATGAATGAGACTGATAAAGCACACGGCTTCAGCAAGGCCTCATACAGAGCGTTAACCTCGTCATTGCGCCGTAATCGGCAGCAAATGAAGTGCGCTCCGAATCAGGACAGATTTCATGACACAATGAAATGTTTATTAAAAACCTTGGTTGACTTGACACGCACTGTAGAAAATGTTAGGTTCAGCGAATTGGAGGTTTTGTAGTATGATGTGAAGGGTATGATGCCATCTCAGTGGTACACAATGAGCTGTGTAATTAATTAACTCAACTGATAAATGTGGTTGAAAGCCAATTGCACTTTGTTCAAGGACGTTTCTTTAAATGATTACATCTTTTGTGGGTTTAGTTTAGATATGCTATTTAAAAGGGTTATTCTCATGGGTTATAGAGTTACTAAGGTGACTCTGTTTCATACTTGTGTGTTTCAATGCAAACTCTAACCCCGGGTTTTCACCGGATGCGGTTGCGGTGCGGTTGCGGTGCGGTGCGTCTTGACTGCGTGCTCCGGACGGGTCAATTTTTTTGTCAATCCACACCGGCTCCGCACAGCTGCGGTCCGGCAATTCCGTCGCCGCCCACTTCCCAACGTGTCTCGCCGGACCGCGCGCGCGCGATCATGTGGCATTTCACAACGACAAACATACAGAAAGTCTGTGCTCAACAGAGAAGCAGAAAGAGAGGTGGACTTCTTTTGATTTAACCTTTTCTTCTTCTTCTGCTATGAGATTCCATGCAGCATCCTTTTTTTGGTTGTCCTTGTAAAGTATATTAATAACGAGAGTCGGGTCAGTGCGGGTCCACTCTTTATTTCTGTCTTCCGCGTCCGGCTGCCGCTCAGTACGGCAAGCGAGACGGGCACAACAAGCAATCGCGAACATCAAACTCACAATGCATTACAGTCCTTATAAAAAGGATGTGCCGTGTCATATATTATTTTGTGGTTTTCCACCTCCAATATAAACCTCTCCTTGTCCATGTTCGCTGGTGTCTAAACCGTGAATGAGCACATGGCCCGGCGACGCCCACGTCACGTTTTGCTGAAAAACTTGAGAAATAGGAGCTGGCGAGTGTTTTATTCTGAAAGGTAACCGGAAATTTATTTTGAAACTGCCTCGGTCTTCCTGTCCCGCTCGATGTGTTTTGTGCTAGCTTGCCATTTGCCGGAGGCCTACCGCTGCGGCGTCCGGCAAAAATAGAAAATAGGTCTATCCTTGCGGAAGGCTTGCGGCACGCCGCAGGCCTTCCGCAGTCGACACGCAACGCACCCGCAAGCGGTGTAAACTGCACCATTCGAATGAATGGAATCTAATTGCTTGCGTCGCCGGACCGCACCGCAACCGCACCGCAACCGCAACCGGTGTAAACCCGGGGTAACAACCAATTAAAAACCTCAACAACTTCAACCTTGTTCTCATTGGACTGAATGACACAAAGACAAAAACAAGACACACCTTTCCCTCATGTTCCAAGTTTTGCAAGACAATCTGTAGCTGAATGGATCGGACAGATTGGACCGTCAAGTCTTTGGCGCGAAAGACTCGCTTCGCCTTTTTGAGTCCCACAAAAGCCTCGGCGAGAGGCGGCAGCTTGTGAGCGTGCGTTCGTGCCAGCGCTCTGATTTTGCCGCGTCCGCTGGAGACAGCTCATAAATAACGACGCGGAGTGAAAGGGATTAAAAGATAGCTCGATTTAGACTGCCTCAAACAGATATTTGTATTCGGAAAATGTGTTTTTAGCATGGCGAGTGTGTGTGTGTGAGAAAGCGGGAGAGTGGGTGACAGATTGGTAATTTAAATAGGATTAGAGGAACCTCTGATGGACTGGTCACGGTAAATGATACCGTGTTATAAAGTGTAGCATTCGCACACATCCGACACCTACGTACGCGGAAGCCGTGCCGTGACTTACATAGGCTGCCCACGTGCCACGTGATATTATAATAAATAATCAGAGTCGACATTTATTGTCGGAGCTCCGAATTTGCATGAGGTATGTTCGCCGGCTCTAATCTGCCCGTTCCTATTGCTTTGGAAGAAAGAGATTAACCATTGAAAAGGGGAAACATGGACAAAGGGCAGGGAAAGTGAGAGTCTTTTCCGGAAGCTGGGCAGGATTTTGCAAGAGTGAATTCAGATGAGCAGCTCTTTGTATGAAGTTAAATCCTCTTTTTGATGAGCAGATTAGGCACTATCCGCTTTACCTTTTTTTTTTTTTTTTTTTTACTTTTGAAAAGCTCTCTCCAGCGTCTGTCCAACATTTTGACAGATCAAGAAAGTGATAAAACGACTGGCTTGAAAGTATGACGGCGATGAAATGAATCTTTGAAAATTGTTTTTACACCAATATTATGCGCATACATCATTTCCATTCCTGTTTTTTTATAATTAGAAACTAGGGATGCACGATAATGCTATTTTCAACCGATACCGATAAACCAATAATTTATAAAGTGCCGATGTCGATAACCGATAAGTAAGCCGATAATTGTTTGCGAAATTAACTTGAATACAAATATGCTTTTGAGTCCTACTATAAGTCTAACAAATGCATTGAAACATTGTATAAACTTTGCACAATGTTTCAATGTATGTAAAAAGAACCATGAAGCTGAATTTTATTGATATGAGCCACAACCACAACAGATGGACCAACGAGGCATGTCTATAATTAATGCTGGATTTCTTCATTATCTGGTTTATCTGTATGAAATCAAATTGCCGATAATTATCGGCAGATTTTGCTATTATCTGTTTTATCAGTTTGACGTCAAATTGGTCGATAATTGCCGATAATTATCGGCCACCGATATTATCGTGCATCCCTATTAGAAACCAAGCAGCTGCTCAATGACAAATACGTGCACTATTTCCTTTTAGTACTCCTGCTATCGCATTGTTTTGATAAATAGCCTTCATATCTCAGTATTTACCAATTTCTGTACCACTGACTTGTATCGCTGTATGGAAGCCAACGAGTGAGTAATCTGAGCAGCCAACGTGAAGAACTGCTTTGCATCCAAGGACGTATCTGCCCGTGGGTTTACTGACGTGCAGAGGTGTTATTCAATAATGGAAAGAGAGACAGAAAACGGCATGTTGTCGTGTAAAAATTAATATCTTACTGAATAGCCTGGCATGGGCTGATATTAGATTCTGGCGGTATAATGACAAAAATATCACAGTTTTAAAACTACAGCTCTGAAATGACCTTCTTTGTAATACTTGGGTAAATAAAATCTTCATTTATTTTTTCTGTTGAACACAATCTATTATTTCATTCTAAAACAAAATATTGGATATTTGGTATGCAAGAATTGTGTTACATGTAAGTTTGACTAAATAAATAAATAAATAAATAAATAAATAAATGTCTTATATTGGTTGGCAACCAGTCCAGGGTTTACCCGGCCTACTGCCCAAAGCCAGCTGAGATAGGCTCCAGCACCCCTCGCGACCCTTGTGAGGAATAAGCGATCAAGAAAATGGATGGATAGATGGATGGATGAATGTCTTATGTTTTAATTTGTCGTGGCGAGTCACTGTCTCATAATTGGGGAGCTATTTTTAGAACAGACCTGTGGGCTACTCATGTGTTCCTTGGAGCTAACTAGTACCCGCTGACATTGTTTTTTATTTTCTATTTTATTTTTTTATTTTTTTTTGGATAATGTGCATTTAATCAACAGACCAAAAAGGCATCCGCGTTGTTACAGTGTTTCTTCATCTTGCTCCCTCCTCCCTCCTCCTCCACATGTAACTGCTCACCCTCACCCTCTGCTCACCGAGAGGACAAAAGAAAAGAACTCTTTGTTTTTGTACTGTGGCATATTAGAGTAATGTGCTCTGTTTTGTTGTCGTGAATCGTTACAACAATCGGGTTTATTCTTTAATCTTTTCCTCAAGGGATCCTTTATCATAAACACCTCTTTGGTCTTGCATATTTAGTTGTTTTTTTTGTGTGTGCCAGGCCAGACTGCTTTTTCTTCTTTAATTGAATTGTAATTTTATGAGACTTTTTCAAACAACAGACCTTACCTGAGTTCTGACGAACCACCTTTTGCATGTAGCCGTCGGCGTTGGCTTTGGGCCACTATTTCAGTAAAATAAATGAATAAATAAATAAATAAATAGATTAAGTGGAGAGGATTTAGTGCAACTGCCAAGCTCATGGATGTGGACTCATCACGGTGGACGCCCAGAAGTATTTTCCTGCCTGGCTGGTAGTGAGGCCGCGGGGCATTTTGCTGAAAGAAGACGTATGGTTGCTCGTGATTATAAGTGGAATGTTTCAAAGGCAAGTGAGTGGGAATTCTCTTGCATATCTAATAAATTAAGTTAGAACGCTGTTAGTCATTTTTTAAATCATAGCTTGTTTTTTTTTTTTTATGTTCCTGCAAAAAACAAAACATAATGGTTTAATTAAGCTGATTAATGATAACAAATTGGACCAAAAATAAGCCATAAAGAAACTATACAATACAAAAAGCAACAAAACGATACAACCTATCAAAAGAAAGATTAAAGTCTCTTCTTTCATCAGGAAAAGAAAAAAGTATGTTTCTGTTACCGTTTTGCAGAAATTAGCATTAGAATAGAGCTAGGTTTCATCAGTTTTCACAAATCTATTTAAAATTGTAAGTCATTTAGCTTTTTTTTCAAGATGGCCCTGGTTGATCTAATTTGCTCTGCTGCCACCTGCTGGCCGTTTGTGTAATAACTACCATTTCTGCAACCGTTCTTTGCAGTTGAGAGGGTGCATCAAAGCCTTCTGCATGCTTTAGCATAAAAACAAAACAAAACAAAAAACGTATAAATACGTCTTTGGGACACTTAAAACGTAAAAAAAAAAAACATATTTACACGTTATTGGGAGCAAATGCGTTAAGGAGGCTGACGATCCGATCCGATTAGTCGACTAATCGCGACTACTTTGGTGATTAGTCGACTGGCAAAATAGTCGTTTGTGGCAGCCCTACTGAAATCTAATTTAGCTAAGTGGCTGACTGTTTTGATTTCTAGCGGCCTCTGACTTTAAAAGAACCCCATCGTCTAACAAAGTAGGCAACATGTATGCTTCGATTTTTATTTATTTTTGTTCCTTTCCCCTTCAGTAGTTTCCTTTTAACTGCACAAGAAACCTATGAACCTTCCCTTGATACTTTGCTGGTTGATCTCCTTTGCTCTGCTGCCACCTGCTGGCCGTTTCTGTAATAACTACCATTTCTGCAGTTGAGAGGCTGCATCAAAGTCTTCTGTATGCTCTAGCATAAAAAAACGTATAAATGCGTCTTTGGAACACTTAAAACATTTTAAAAAAAACGTATTTACACGTTATTGGGAGCAAATGAGTTAATAGTCAGGTCAATTCAGCAGAAACAATGCAAATACCATGAAATCCGGTGTAAAATACGGTTTATTGTTTAAAATGGGAACCCCGCTAGTTTTCAGTCACTGTGGTGAAAATTATTCTTCCTGGGGTCCCTCACAAAACTCTAAATAAAATATTATTCTTTACAAAATCAAAATCACCATAATCAACATAATTAACTAAAACGTTGCAAAGTACATACATAAAATAAAATAAACAGAAACAAAAGGAACCTGCAGCTAACAGCCTTGAATCACACTGTACTCCCAATTTTCACATATCACTTAGTTCATTTTAATACGTTATATAACACCATTCATAATTTCTTTTCCAATTATTGCTTTTTTTTTTTTTTTTTTTTAATTTGCTTTTAAAACTTAGCGTTTTAACTAGTGATGCATGATAATATCGGTGGCCGATAATTATCGGCACTTATCGACTATTTTACCGTCAAACAGATAATACAGATAATCTGTTTACAAAACAAACACAAAATGGTAAAATACAGGATGGGGGGGGGGGGGGGCTGCGGTTTTAGTATGAACTCACCACCAGAAATGAAGACAAGCCCTGATATGTAAGTTGACAAGTTGATTGTTTAAATCCTGTATTTAAAAAGTGCCTTTTCCAGAGTGAAACTGGCAGACAGTGCCTTTAACATCATATTAGGCAACAAGAGATTTAAAGAAAGACAGTCATCAACTCAATCTTTGGTAGTCAGTTTGACATACGTGTTCGAAAAAGGAGTAATACGTTTTTAAAATCAAGTAATCAGGAAAGTAACTGACGTAATTTAACACTGGCTGTTGTGTTGAAAAATATGATATATCCTACTGAGTTTTTTTTTTTTTTTAACAATTCATGTTCTTGTGTAAAAGTGGGTCGCTGCTTGGCGAAAATAGGAAAATGTGGCTCCCAGGGTGACAACAGTAAGGAACCACTGCTCTAAATAACCTTACAAGTGGAGTGGAGTGTTTTCTTGGAACTTGTTTGATACTTATTTCATATTTGAATGCCGCTGCAGCTTTGCATGTTTTCCATTCTGCTAACGAACAACGCATAATCTCCTTTGCTCCCAGAACCTCGGCTCAACCTCCTCTGCGTTTACATATTTTATTTATAAACGGCTACTCACAGCACGAATGGAAGATGCGCTTGTAAAATACCAGAAGCGATCTTGTGACGTTTTTATTGGAACGACTCTTGAACGATGCAATAAATCAGGAAGTGTATTAACCATAATGTGCTCTGATGCTACTGTGTTCTTTGTAACGTGAAACGGGCTTGAGGTTTCGCTGGGTTTTGTTATGTAATCCGATCCGCCGCTATTAACGTGTTATTTTTGCGGTATTATCCGAGTTTCTTCCTCGTATCTAAAACTAACCCGTACAAATGAGGCGAACGTGTAAGCGTGGCAATCTGGATACGATGTGAGAAGCGCGGCGACGTCGCGGCCTCGCTGTGAACCGCGAGCGTGCGGCTTGTCGTTCGGTCGGCTTGCCGCCTCTGCCTGCGCTTTTGACTTATTGCTGCTTGTGTCTCAGGCCCATTTATCAATGCTTCATTAAAACCCAAATGGCCCGCCCACGCAGTCTAATTTCAGGCAGGCAGGCAGGCAGGCAAGTCCAACATTGAGCTCAGCTCAACATCACGACTGGTATGGAGGACCAAAACTGCCAAAATTCGAAAAAAATAAATGACTAAATAGATAAATAAATGAATAAAAGTCCAAATAAAAATGAATATAAAAAAATATATAATTCTAAAATTATATCTGAAAAAATTAAATATAAATGGAAATAAATCAATTTTTAATTTCATTTTTAGTCATTTATTTATTCATTTATTTATTTATTTATTTATTTATTTATTTAGTCATTTATTTATTTAGTCATGGACCGCCCCCTCATTTGAATAACATTTCAACTTGGCAGTACAGCCCAAAACTGCCAAAATTCAAAGTGAATAAATGACTAAATAAATAAATAAATGATTAAAAGTCAAAATAAAAATGAATATAAAAAAATATAATTCTAAAATTATATCTAAAAAATTAAATATAAATGGAAATAAATGAATTTTTAATTTCATTTTTAGTCATTTATTTATTTATTTATTTAGTCATTTATTTATTTAGTCATGGACCGCCCCCTCATTTGAATAACATTTCAACTTGGCAGTACAGCCCAAAACTGCCAAAATTCAAAGTGAATAAATGACTAAATGAATAAATAAATAAATGATTAAAAGTCAAAATAAAAATGAATATAAAAAAATATAATTCTAAAATTATATCTAAAAAATTTAATATAAATGGAAATAAATGAATTTTTAATTTCATTTTTAGTCATTTATTTATTTATTTATTTATTTAGTCATTTATTTATTTAGTCATGGACCGCCCCCTCATTTGAATAACATTTCAACTTGGCAGTACAGCCCAAAACTGCCAAAATTCAAAGTGAATAAATGACTAAATGAATAAATAAATAAATGATTAAAAGTCAAAATAAAAATGAATATAAAAAAATATAATTCTAAAATTATATCTAAAAAATTTAATATAAATGGAAATAAATGAATTTTTAATTTCATTTTTAGTCATTTATTTATTTATTTATTGAGTCATTTATTTATTTAGTCATGGACCGCCCCCTCATTTGAATAACATTTCAACTTGGCAGTACAGCCCAAAACTACCAAAATTCAAAGTGAATAAATGACTAAATAAATAAATAAATGATTAAAAGTCCAAATAAAAATGAATATAAAAAAATATAATTCTAAAATTATATCTAAAAAATTAAATATAAATGGAAATAAATGCATTTTTAATTTCATTTTTAGTCATTTATTTATTTATTTATTTAGTCATTTATTTATTTAGTCATGGACCGCCCCCTCATTTGAATAACATTTCAACTTGGCAGTACAGCCCAAAACTGCCAAAATTCAAAGTGAATAAATGACTAAATAAATAAATAAATGATTAAAAGTCAAAATAAAAATGAATATAAAAAATATAATTCTAAAAAATTAAATATAAATGGAAATAAATGAATTTTTAATTTCATTTTTAGTCATTTATTTATTTATTTATTTAGTCATTTATTTATTTAGTCATGGACCGCCCCCTCATTTGAATAACATTTCAACTTGGCAGTACAGCCCAAAACTGCCAAAATTCAAAGTGAATAAATGACTAAATAAATAAATAAATGATTAAAAGTCAAAATAAAAATGAATATAAAAAAATATAATTCTAAAATTATATCTAAAAAATTAAATATAAATGGAAATAAATGAATTTTTAATTTCATTTTTAGTCATTTATTTATTTAGTCATTTATTTATTTAGTCATGGACCGCCCCCTCATTTGAATAACATTTCAACTTGGCAGTACAGCCAAAAACTGCCAAAATTCAAAGTGAATAAATGACTAAATAAATAAATAAATGATTAAAAGTCAAAATAAAAATGAATATAAAAAAATATAATTCTAAAATTATATCTAAAAAATTAAATATAAATGGAAATAAATGATTTTTAATTTCATTTTTAGTCATTTATTTATTTAGTCATGGACCGCCCCCTCATTTGAATAACATTTCAACTTGGCAGTACAGCCCAAAACTACCAAAATTCAAAGTGAATAAATGACTAAATAAATAAATAAATGATTAAAAGTCCAAATAAAAATGAATATAAAAAAATATATAATTCTAAAATTATATCTGAAAAAATAAATATAAATGGAAATAAATCAATTTTTAATTTCATTTTTAGTCATTTATTTATTTATTTATTTATTTAGTCATTTATTTATTTAGTCATGGACCGCCCCCTCATTTGAATAACATTTCAACTTGGCAGTACAGCCCAAAACTACCAAAATTCAAAGTAAATAAATGACTAAATAGATAAATAAATGAATAAAAGTCAAAAAAAAAAATGAATATAAAAAAAATGTAATTCTAAAATTATATCTAAAAAAATACATATAAATGGAAATAAATCAATTTTTAATTTCATTTTTAGTCATTCATTTATTTATTTAGTCGTTTATTTATTTAGTCATGGACCGCCCCCTCATTTGAATAACATTTCAACTTGGCAGTATAGCCCAAAACTGCCAAAATTCAAAGTAAATAAATGACTAAATAAATAAATAAATGACAAAAGGTGAAAATAAAAATAAATAAATAAATAAATAAATAAATATATATATATATATATATATATATATATATATATATATATATATATATATATATATATATATATAAATAAATATATATATATATATATATATATATATATATATATATATATATATATATATATATATATATATATATATATATATATTCAGCCGAACGATGGCTTTTATTAAAAAACAAACAAACAAAACAAAGCTCATATGTCTGGTCACTCATATCTCACTTTCCAACCGAAGAAGCTTGAAAATTCTCGTTTATTTACACTTGCACAGGGTGACAAGGGGTCAAATCGACTTCAAAATAACCAGTGCGAATGTATTTTGCTGATCTTTTTTTTGGCACCTGGTTAGCAACGGAGCAAAAAGGACTCACCTGGGCGACACCAGGGTAACGCCGGGTTGGGGGGCGAGGCGGGTGGTGTCGAACAAGAGCGGCGGCGGGCCTGTCGAAAAGAACACCAAATCGCCTTTTCCTGTTCCGCTTTTGTTGGCCGCTATCTTGCCTTTCCGTGTTATTCAAGCAGCACAATGAGGTACAAAGCGCGTGTGGTCGCTCTTCCCACTTTGTCCCTCCACCCCCCCCCCCCCCCCCCCCCCCCCGACCTTCTCTGTTGTGAGCCCATTTAAAAGGACGGGTGTTGGCAGAGCAGATCTGAGGCGGGTGGAAGTGGAATGTTCATTGGCCCTTGACCATTGCAGGAAATGTTGTCTATTGTGTACTTACTGGGGGGGTTTCAAACTAGCTCAAACCTTCAACACAAAGGCCAATGTCTTATCATCAGGGCAGCCAAACAGTTTTTGAAAGATTAAAGTCTCTTCTTTCATCAGGAAAAAAAGTATGTTTCTATCTGTTACCGTTTAGCAGCAATTAGCATTAGAAGAGAGCTAAGTTTCATCAGTTTGCACAAATCTATTTAAAATTGTAAGTAATTGAGCTTTTTTCTAGATGGCCCTGGTTGATCTCCTTTGCTCTGCTGCCACCTGCTGGCCGTTTGTGTAATAACTACCATTTCTGCAACCGTTCTTTGCAGTTGAGAGGCTGCATCAAAGCTTTCTGTATGCTCTAGCATAAAAAAAACAAAAAAAAACAAAAACGTATAAATACGTCTTTGGGACACTTAGAACATTAAAAAAAAACATATTTACACATTATTGGGAGCAAATGAGTTAAAGGTTATTTTAGTTAACTAAAATTAACGAAATAAGTCAAACTAAAATTCAAAAAACAATTTCATTAACGAAATAAAATAAAAGCGAAAATGCTTTTTAAAAAAAATTAAAACTACTGTATTTCCCTCACTATAAGGCGCACCGCATTATAAGGCGCACCTTCAATGAATGACATATTTTAAAACTTTTTACATATATAAGGCGCTACAGTAGAGGCTGGGGTTACGTTACGCATCCATTAGATGGTGCTGCGCTAAAGGGAATGTCAACAAAACAGTCAGATAGGTCAGTCGAACTTTATTAATAGATTACAAACCAGATTTCTGACAACTCCATTCACTCCCAAAATGAATAAACAGCTGTTTTATTATTTTCTCTGAGGTAAAGTATTAGTATTAGCTAGCGATCCAAGATGGCGGGATCTTCTGCCGATCCTACAGGGTCACCGATAGTGTCTTGACAGCGAGACCTGTTGCGGCTCAATATCGGTAACTGAAACGAAATTTTACGTTTACAAAACTAACTCAAACTATAATTATAGCAAAAATGTACTTCATGTTAGTCTTTGGTGTGATTTTTATTAGATTTATTTTGATATCAACCGGAATAATGACGTTTGAAAGTATGTCACATAGAAGTGATGTCATCTAGCAGCAGCCAATTGAAAAGCACCTTCAGATGACGTCGCTCCCATGGTGTGTTTTTTAAATATTGCGCATAAGTAATACACATTTAAAAAAAAAAAATAAATACTCATACTGAAACTAACTAAAACTAAAGTAAAACTAAGCATTTATTAAATAACTAAAACTAATAAAAACTAACAGAACCACCCTGAAAACTAATAAAAACTAAAATGAAAAATTCCAAAACTATAATAACCTACTGCCATATTACAAATAAAATGCTTTATATACTGTAGCATTTTTCTAAATATGCAAAAGCACAAATAAATTATTTGTGCAATTTTTAGGACTCAACACAATTTCTCTTAATAACATTATGTGGCCCTTGCGTGCTTCTGATTTTCTGTATGTGGCCCTCGAATGAAAAAGTTTGGACACTCCTGGTCTACAGTCATTCACTTCCCCGATCGTGCAATCATATTGACTTAAGCGAGCGCTGTAAGTGGCTATATGGACTCGTCAATGCTTATTGTTAATCTAATTCTAAGTGGTCCGCTGATACTGGTGAAAAGCATTTAGTATCGATCTGAGCAGCAAAACAAATATCGCGCCGGCCAGTTGATTTTTGATGCGTTTTAATCACTGTACGGTTCTGTATTAGGAAAACGGTCGTAGGTGGGGTTAATAATCGATGGATTGTTTAATTGACAGCAAACAATTTGGTTTTATTTTGTGGGATTGAGGTTTAGAGTCATGTATTGATTAACTCATTTCCTCCTAATAACGTATAAATACGTTTTTTTTAATGTTCTAAGTGTCCCAAAGACGTAGTTATACGTTTTTTTTATTTTTATGCTAGATCATACAGAAGGCTTTGATGCAGCCTTTCAACTGCAAAGAACGGTCGCAGAAATGGTAGTTATTACACAAACGGCCAGCAGGTGGCAGCAGAGCAAAGGAGATCAACCAGGGCCATCTTGAAAAAATGCTCAATTACAATTTTAAATTTTAGATTTGTGAAAACTGATGAAACTTAGCTCTCTTCTAATGCTAATTGCTGCAAAACGGAAACAGATAGAAACATACTTTCTTTTCCTGATGAAAGAAGAGACTTTAATCTTGCTTTTATAGCAATAGAACACAATATTCTGTGGGCCTTGCAAAATCAGTCAAAATCCAGTAAAACAGCCGGGAGCGAACGGGATTGCGAAATGTGAAAATGGCTGGGAGTGAATGAGTTCATTGAGGCAAAAGAAAGTGATTGTGCTACTTGCTGGGGTGCTGTTGACTTTGTCCCAACAAGTTTGTTTTCAAAAGAAGTGAACAGAAGAAATCAATCTATCGTTTATATGATTTTGATACGTGTGCCATTGGGTTAGCGCTGTGACTACACTAATGCAGTGTCTGAGACAGAAACACAAGAAGCTTCCATGATGTCATCCTTGTGCCTACTTCTTCAAGCATGACAGTGTGATATTAGTTTTGGATTTTTCAATATAGTTAGCTTGTCAATGTATGAGTTATGGAGCCATATAATATCTGCCATAGAGTGAATCTGCAATAAGTGAAGTTGTTTTATTTAGTTATTATTATTTTTTCAATATGGCGTATTTGTCGAGTACAAGTTTAAAAATGAAGTCAAAATAAGTATAGAGTAATAAAGTAAAGAAACAACAAAATGATTACATTCAAAATCAATCCCGAAAACTCAAGTATGAAATTGACTGACAAAGACCAAAACAGAGGTCGTTTTTGCTATAGTTAGTTTTATAAATGTCAAATGTACTTTCAGTTAGTTAGCATTTTTGAAAGCACTTTTGCTTTTTTTTAAATTTCAGGAGCAAAAGTGATTTTTCAATTTTAGCACATTCACTGCCAGCCCAGCAAAAATGCATCATTTGACGTCTTTTTCCGTCAATGGCAGTGAATGAGTTAACTTGAGCTTTTATCTTGTTAATATCATAACTAGGGATGGGCGAGTACCGATACCAGGTATCGGTATCGGGCCGATACCAGCCTTTTTTTCAAGTACTCGAGTACTCATGACGCAGACGAGTACAAGTGACCGATGGCAGAGGGGGAAGACGTTAAGTGAGTCCTCCTTGCCTGTAAGTGGCGCTAGCTTGCAGCAGTTTTTCACCAAATCTTCACCGGTTTGGAAATACTTCAAAATTGTGAATCTTAAACTAAAAGAGTATTTTTGTGTTTTATTTTGAGCGTTAAGACTATTGAAGAGTGACTGTGCTGTTTTGTTTTTTGTTTTGGTCAAAATTAAAGGAAACATATTTGTTTAAAAATACCTTTTAGTGTTTTTTTTTATTTGTCAAAATGTACAACTGGTATCAGCAGTTGGTATCGGTATCGGTGAGTACTGAGGGTCTGATTATCGGTATCGGTGTTGGTCTGAAAAAAAGTGGCATCGAACATCCCTAATCATAACCTTGAACTACTTGATTAACTCTCAATCCAATGGTTACAAGTAGATCATGTGATCGGATATCGGGCCGATCACGTGATTGATTATCAGCCGATCACTATCGGCTGAAAAAGAATTTTCTTAACTTCTAAAGTCCAGAATAAAATACATCATTCATTTTGTTGATTTAAACCACTTCTGACTGCGACAGTCATATAGAAAGTTATGTTGGGATACATTTATATAACCTTAAAAAAAAAAAAAGATTAGTGTTGTTCCGATACCGATACTGGTATCGGTAGGGGTGCCGATACTGCATTAAAACAGTGGTATCGGTATCGGTGACTACTCACAAGTAACATGCCGATACCATTAATTCCAACTCTAATATAGCATTTTGGATGCAGCATCTTGTGTCTTGCTGGTGCACGACATTCACTGATATGTGACATGTTCACTACATGCCGATCGAAGATATCCGATTGGCCCTTGAATGCTCTGAACCAATGGCAGGACAGATTTTTCATGTTGAGGAAAAAAAAACCTTAAGTATCGGTATGATATCGGTATCGGCCGATACTGCAAAGCTGGGTATCGGTATCGGGAGCCAAAAAACGGTATCGGAACAACACTAAAAAAAGATAATAAAGACAATTTGGAAGCACTATATTTATCTTTAAAATGCATTGGCAAAGTATCAGATGGGGATTTGGTATCTGTCAAATATTTATAAGCAAATGACTAAACTCAAACTTGGTGCAAAATTAATCTCAACTAAGTTACAATTTACATTTAAATCAAGCAGTGTTAAAATTACACCGTGGTGGTTGAAATCAACTCTGTAACATTTAACACCAACATTTTAACGCTTCAATTTCCACTGTTTATTCATTTATTTTTTTTAGATTAATCAGATTTTTTTTCGACCTCAGTTGTCCACCAGCAGTTGAAGATGTTTGTCCTCACGTGTAATTCCCAAAGAAGCGGCGTTATGTGCTCGCTCGTGTTTCAACTGAGCCTCTTGAGTGCCGGTGGCTGTATTTTTCCAGAACACGCTCATTACATCTACTTTGACAAGTAACCTTTTTCCTCTGGTGAATGTAACACAGACCGCAGGGGTTGTGGGTGCTGGGGGCGGGGCTTGGAAAAGGAAAACGAGATCGCACATTACGCGCGGACGGGAAACCGCACGAAACGAGACGATTCAACGATGTTTTTCTTTCTCCCTGCATTGGGATTCATCGCCTCTTTGCGGCGGCGTGTATGCATGTGCGCATAAGGGAGGGGTGGCGGCCTTGGGGGGGCTGTGAGGCAGGCGCTCACACACCTCCGCCCTGTGTCCACATCCTGTGGGGGGAAGAGGTCAGGTTAAGTGCCGCCGAGGTGCGACGGGCCTGTTTTCCCTCTCTCTCGTGGCACCCTGCCCACGTCAACAGTGGCGCTCTTCAAAAAAAAAAAAGCCTCTAATGCGGGGCTGGCCGCTGACGGCGCTCTGACAATGACTTACTATCTGCCAGCCGAGGCTGCCCCCCCCCCCCCAACATCCCAGCGCCGGCCTCGCGGAAAAACAGATCTGCGGCGAGTGCAAAGGTTAATCTAGCGGCGACTGCCTCCGTGGCCATGTGTGACTGAGAACGGGCTGGGAGGAATTAACACGACTGCCTCGGAGAGTGTTGACAGCTAGCCGCGCTCACGTTTGATGCTAATAGGATGCAAGGACCAGTGTTGCCACAGTTACCTTGAAAAAGTAACTTAGTTACTTTACTGATTACTTGGTTTTAAAAGTAACTGAATTGCGTTACTGATTACTTGATTTTAAAAGTAACTAAGTTAGATTAAAAGTAACTTTTTTAGTTACTTTCAGCAGCTGCCGATAACACCATCTCAACATAAAAATAATTCAGTAGTGTTGGGTATTTCCGCCAACCTCACGATACGATACGTATCACGATACATATGTCTCCCAATACTTGATCTTCAGGCGATACGTATCCCGATATTTCACATTCATTTACTTGCATTTTATAAGAACAGTCATATGTATACCTAAAGGATACGTTTATTATGCTGGATGACAAAAACGTTTTTGTTAGCAGCTCTTCTGGTTTACCACCAAGTGGCATGCCTGGTCTAAATATGTACGCACTGCAGAGCAAGGCGCAGTTTTCACAGACACACCGGGAAAATGTATTAATAGGCATGAGCCGATATGATAAAAAATATCAAAGTATTAAAATTACAGCTCTAAAATGTTCTTATTTGAAATATTTGGGAAATAAAAACAATTTTTTTCATTTTACTCATTCTATTTCGTTTTTAAACAAAATATACGAAAATTGGTACATTACGACATGTGCCACGTTAAGTTTATAAGTAAATAAATGTTGATATTCTTCCTCTGCATTAATTTTTCTTAGCAAGACACAGTGTCCAATCACTGGTGAGCTATTTTTAGCATTAATTGAAGGCAATTAACTTCAAAGACGCTGCTAGTTTTTATTTTTTTTAGGTACAATGCAAGCTGCAAAGGCAAATGTTAACTACCTATTCAATGTTAATGAGCAATATCGATTCTGACGCCTGCTTATTGATACGTGTATTGTAATGAGGCCCGTAACGATATATTGCCGTATCGATTTTTTGACCACACCCCTAGGAGTAACGCATTGAATCTCTGGACAGTAACTGTAATCAGACTACTTTGTAGAATAAAGTAACGCTTTAGACTGCTAGTTACTCTGGAAAGCAATTTTTTTTTTTGTCATTTTTTTTTTTTTTACCGACAACACTGGTAAGGACGGGGGGGATTTTTTATTTTTATTTTTTTTTGTGTGTGTTCGCAATCTATTATCTTCCGGGAAGAAACCTCTCAACATAAAGGTTGTTGGGCGCCATTTGCGAGATGAAAGGCAAATAGCGTCGGCCAGTGTAAACACCGCAGTGAGAATCTCTGCTTTTGTTTGCCCGTATCAGTCGGGCAGTCAGCGTACCGCTTTTTAAGGACCCCTTACAGGCGTGTCTGCGTTGTGACACAGAAGGAATGCAAACAAAAGGACCCGTCAGCCTGCTTGTTGTTTAGAAACAACCACCCACAGTCGGTGTTGGTGTTTGTGTATAGTTATGTTTCAACAATGGACTCCGGCTGTGAAGGTCAACTTGGTTTGGTGACACCCCCGAGGAGAGAGTACTGTATTTAAACTTGTCTCCCTACCACACACTTTCCTACCACCATTTTTTTGCCAAAATGCCCACTGTTTAAACACCTGCCATTAATATGCAAAAAAATATAAACAATTGTACCAAATTCTTACCTTTTGTGCTCGAAAATGTTTGCTGGTAAATTGGATTTCTGACCATGCACCCTCAAAGATACAATGGCATAAGATCATTTTCAACCATATATCCTTGGACTATCTGACATGTCGTTTGAATCATAAGGACGATTATTTTCTGAAGATCCGGGAACCTTATTTAACTCATGTTGGACTTGAAATTTCATCTATTGTCAAGAGAGCATTTGTATTTTGAAACAGTAATTTTTGTTTTTGGAATGCAAGTATCCTTTTTTTTTTTTTTCTTCTTCTTCTTTTGGGCCATGTTTTTTTTTTTTTTTTTTTTTTGTGTGCATGTTTTTTGTGTCTGCATATATATATATATATATATATATATATATATATATATATATGTGTATATATATATATATATATATATATATATATATATATATATTAGGGGTGTTAAAAAAAATCGATTCGGCGATATATCGCGATACTACATCGCACGATTCTCGAATCGATTCAATAATAGGCAAAATCGATTTTTTTTTTTTTTTTAGGATTCACACCTTAAGCATGGAAGAATGTTATATGAACGGAACATTAAGCCTTAATATTTTATTTTAATGCTGTTTAAACATGAAACAGATTACAACCTCTATAAGACTGAAATTTCAGATAAATAAATAATACATTTTCATATAAATCTTACACTCTACAAGCTTACTGATTAGTATTTTCTAAATTTGAATGAAAAAAAATCGCAACAATCGACTTATAAATTCGTATCGGGATTAATCGGTATCGAATCGAATCGTGACCTGTGAATCGTGATACGAATCGAATCGTCAGGTACGAGGCAATTCACACCCCTAATATATATAAAACAATAAATATATTTTGAAAAAAAATAAATAAATAGGCAAGTCAAGGCAAAATCATTTTATACACACGTCAACAAAGTGTGCTTCACGCAACCACAAAGCACAACACCTGACCAATAGACTCGGTTCCAGAGTAATATTTGCACTTGGAAGAGAGTAAAATAAAGTCACTCAAGGGTTGAGGAACAAACTCACAAATTTCACCTTGGGAAACAGCCGATCTACTTACCCCCTTAGCAGCTCCTGCTGTGTACTAGTATATCGCTCGTGTCAGCGGGAATGTTTACGAACTCCAAGACCAAAAACAATGTTTTTGGTCTCCTCTTGGAGGTAAGCGAATGGTAGGAGGGGCATAGCTCAGGCGGTTGTGTGGCAGTCTCCCAAACTGAAGGTCGTGAGTTTGTTCCTCAACCCTTGAGTGACTTTTATTTTTTCTCAATTCTTTATTTTAGTCTCGTCCAAGTGTAAATATTAGCCTGCTCTAAAACCGAGTCTATTTGGTACCATTCTAGAGTCAAATTTACTCTAAATAAAGTCAAATTTACTCTGCAGAATTTACTGTGTAAAAGTATCAACTGAAACAGCTGAAGACATTCAAAGACAAAGAGAAAAAAGTAGCTCAATACATTTACTAAAAGAACATTCATTGATAAAATATCAACACATATACAAACAAAAGGGTACATTTTGGTATTAGGTAGTCAAATCACCAGATCAGGTTTTATCTTTGGACTTTTTAATTTGGTTGTGTGGGTATATTGTTTCTGTAGAACAAAAAAAATACAAATACAAATCAAATGAAATATCTCATCTATACTCAATCCTAATTAGCTAAGGTCATAATTATACATATAGTTACATTACTGTACATAAATGACCCGCAATTACTATTAGTAACACTCAATATTGAGGCACTTACTAAAGCATTCATACAATGTGAATTGATTCAATGTGCGGAGTAACTCAAAACGGGTTATTTTCCCTTTCATCTGAGCATTTGCGTGGACCTTAAATGTAGGTGGCCAAAACATGCCTAATTAAAATTAAACTGCACGAATAAACTAAACACCAGAGGGTGCTGGAAATGCACAAATGAAAATACAACCTTGCCTTTTAAACACATGCTCCTTTTAATATCGCAACATGACGAAGACAAGGTTGCGGTAGCTTTAATATTGTCATGACTAGGGACATGCAAGGGTTATGCTTACTGTCATGACTAGGGTCATGCAAGGGTTATGTTATGCTCAAGTATCCCTTTTAGGGCTGGGAATCTTTGACTGTCTCACGATTCGATTCGATGACGATTTTTGGGTCTACGATTCGATTTAGAATCGATTTTCGATTCTCGACTCAAACAATTTTTGATTCAAAATTATTTGATTGACAAATGATTTCTGCTTCAATGTACAGATATGCACAACATTGTCATGATCTACTCCAGTCTGCTTTGCAAGACAAAATGACAAAAAGAGACATTACAGTGTTTTTTTGTTTGTTTGTTTAAACATTAATTAATTTTCTATTATAACTGTCTTTTTCCACAAATACAGCATGTGGGCTACAACTGCCTTTTCCCCTTCTTCATTTCTAATTTAAATAAAATTGATTTTTGGATATTAATATCGATTCGATTCGATTCATAAATGAGAATCTCGATTCTTTTATGAATCGATTTTTTTGGCACACCCCTAATCCCTTTAATGTAATCCGCATCCAAACCATTTTGATTTTGATTTATAGACCAGTCGCAGAATTTTAAAATGAAGCAGGCAAGCAGGGAATATTTATTTATTTTATTTTTTTTAAATCCAGATTGTTGTTTGTTTGACTGCAGTAACCACAGGTGTACAAATAGCGAAAAATGGTTATGGAGCAATTGTGTTTCCTCAGATTATCTAGATTTTCATATTCCAACACACAGGATACCCTTGCTGCGTGTAAAAAAACAAACAAAAAGAAAAAACAAATGCATATTTTTCTTGATTGTGTTTGTGAAGATAAATGAGAAGCTTAAAGGCGTGCTGCTGCTGCTGGATCATCGCAGTCAATTAGCTCTGTTTGGCATCTCCCGGCGACTCATCCTTTTAGTATTATTGCCGATAAATGTTTGCGGCGTCTGCGTGCGCACCTGCCAAAACACCTTTTGTACAGCCGTCCACGTGTCACTCCACTTCATGTTTTCCTGCCTGGCAGTGGGCGCGCGCTGCTTTATCTCCTGGCTGTCACGCTGACTGATGGCTAATATGCTAAATTGTGTTTACCTCACCCGCGACACCGCCAGGACTCTGAGCGTGCTGGCCCATGACAGGGAGCGCTAATAACGCTTTAAGTGCTTTGTCAAACTTCAGTCACAGTGATGCAAGGTGCCGCGTCGCTCACTGTCCGGGTGGCGGTGAAAATGGACGGAAGTGGAATTGTGTTTCTTGACACTTGTTGGTGACATGCTGGAGGTCAAGTAAATGGGTGTCCTGCTTGATGTGATACAGGTGGCATGTGTGGATTTGAGTGCTCTCACTATCAACTATTTTTAGAATCAATTAATCTATCGATTATTCAAGAGATTAATCAACCAAGTGGAGTCATTTTAATTTTGCATTAAAGTGTATTACAAACGCACTGTTACTTGTACTATGTTACCGGGTCGGTCATTGTTTACCAAGGTAAAACCGATGTTTGAAAATGTCTTATTTTGATTAAACACAGAAGATAATCAGTCTCCTTTCATCAAGGACTACAGAAATCAGTGAACAATTACTGTTGCTATCAGGAGTGTGACGATATATCGATACTGCGATAAATCGGGATATTTTGTCTCCCGAAAGATTTTCGATACGCCTACGCAAGTATCGTCGTGATATTTGTAGTTAATATTCAGCCACTGTAACGGCTCCATTGTTAATTACTTATTGAGAAATTACTTGGTGGGCCAGTAGGGGGAGCGCCTCGTAAGATTGGCAGGGGAATGGATGCAAGTCTTCAGGCGAAGAAGACTCATGAGCTTAGTCTTTTTTGTATTTCATATATATATATATATATATATATATATATATATATATATATATATATATATAATCTATTTATTATTATTATTTTTTATGTATATTTGTATATATTATATATATGTATATATATTATGTATTTATATCATATTTATATTATTGGCATTATTATTATTATTATTATTGTTATTATTATTATTTTATGATTAGTTTTATAGGTTACCGAGGATTTATTACCCGAACAATATATTGATGATCGCGGTATCGTCATATCGTGAGATAATCGTTATCGTGAGCCGTGTATCGCATATCGTATCGTATCGTGAGGTAGCCAGGTGTTCCCATCCAATCAGAGGATTTGGACAATTTAAAATAAAAAAATAATAAAAATAACCGATTACTCAGTTATTAAAATAGTTGTCGATTAATTTGATAATCAATTACTTGTCCATTAATCAATTAATTTTTGACAGCTCTAGTGGATTTGTGCATAATCAATGTTGCTTTGACATTATGCTTGTGCGTGTCACACAATTAAAAAGAGTGGAAACGTTTAAACTAGCTTGTATCGTACATCTAAAGTTACTAAGACACATGAATATAACGTTAGTCAGATGTATGATTACGTGTCTGGCCGTATTGTGTTGCTCAGCATCTAAGTTTGGCTGGCGTTTTATTCCACAATGATTCATTGTTTGCACATTCAGATACCTGCTGTTGCATATTTGATGATGTGAACTCATTCACCGAAGACGTTTCCCATCCCGCCAGCCGTTTGAGCGCATTTTGACTGATCTTTAAGAACCCACAGAATATTGTGTTCTGTGACATCATAAGCAGCATACGCATGAAAAGATTTTCTTTCTTTACCAGAAAAGTGTCTGTAGCTTTTTCTGGTCAGTACAAGCATGGATTTTATTGTCTGTATCTGTACACCCATTTGTGACCAAAAAGCAGGAAGAAGCTTTCTGTGAGAAAGAAACATATCAAGCAGAACAGTGACTTAGACTTACAAACTATAAAACCAAGAAACAAAACTGAGAAAGGAATTTGATGCAAAGTAATAAATTATTTACAGATGCCGATATATATGAAACATGCCATGACTTGACTGAAGTTGAACATCAGTGATTTATTTTATTTTTTTCAATGTGCATTTACATTTACTGCATCTGAACTGCATCATCTTGTTTCACGTTTTTAACATGTTCCATCTACATTCTACCGCGACATATACTCTGGCAAGTGTGAGGTGCCTAAACTTGTCCGACTTCCAACGTAATCATAATCGATTTAACAAATTGTGATTCAACGCGGAATCTTCTGTTCAAAAGATGTGCTCATCTCAAATTCAAAGTGATGCAGTGCCGCCATGTACAGGCATCTGTTCGTCATTACAGTATCAGTACATACACTACCACTATCTGTTGAAAATGAATATATTCGTCTGTGGTTGTAACTGGGTGGATTCCAGTTGACGTATATAATCGTCCATGGGAATGAATGAGTTAAGAGACTCCAGTATAGGTTTAATTACTGCACAACAGCAATGGAAAGGTTCTGAAAAGTTAGAATGTATGGAATAGTGATTTTTGTCACCTTCATTTTGCAGTTACTTTACAAGTTAAGTAGTATAAGCTGTTGCCTTTCAGGCCACCAATAATAATCTAATAATTAGTTATCTAACAACCATAACTTTTCAAATTACTGACAGGGTTGTAATGAGAAAGGAATTGAATACTCAATAAATAGTCAAAAATAACCCAAACTGGGTCAAAAATGTATCGGTCGAACCTTTTGAACTTTTTAAACTGCAAAACAACCCAAATTTGTGGGGTGTCTTGTGCAAAACAACCCAGTTTTGGGGGGGTTTTGTACAAAAGTTTTGTGTTTCCTGTAGGATTTTTTTTCAGCAGCCCATCCGGCGGTTGTTTGGGGGGTGGGGCGGGGGGGGGTAAGTTGTATTGAAAGATGTCCAATTGCGAACGTTACAGAAGTACAAGTTACAGAAGTTCTCGGAGCCCGGAATGCCGTTTAGCTCAGCGCGAAGGAGATATTTTTTTGTTTTGTTTGTTTTTCTGGCTCGAATGAGCCCGTCTCCGCTAACTTAATAGAAACTGAAACGCTGAAAGTTGTTTTGAGGGTTGTTGATTTAACCCAAAATGATGTGTTTGTCCCTTTTTGACCCATTAGAATTATTTTTGACCCAAATCTTTTCAGTGTGGGGTCAAAAAATAGCCAAAGAACTCATGTAATTAAAAAAAATACCTGACAGGAGAAACTATAAGTCATACCTTTGCGATGGAACGTGAAAATCAAGTTTGTCATGCGCCATACTGATCACTGAAAAAAAAAACAAGTATCTTGTTCTGTTCATATAGAGCGTCTGGGAGAAAGGAAGTAGGAATATAAATTAGTGCTGGGGCAAAAAAGTTCTGCAAGCTCGGTTAAGTCGACCACAATAATTGATCAATACAAAAACATTTCTGCCTCGAAACTAATAATTAATAATAATTAAATTAAATTAAAATAATCATTTTAAGACAAGTATGGTGTTTGGGTTGATCACCCTAGTAATCAATTGGATAATCAATAGGATAATCATTTTCAAAAAGATTTGTTATTGACAGCCCTAATATAAATACAAAAATACAGTGATAGGTAGGGATGCACGATAATATCGGTCTCCGATAATTATCGGCAATTATCGACCTATTTGACGTCAAACAGATAAACCAGATAATCGAGAAATCCACTGATAATTATCGGCAATTATCAACCAATTTGATCTCATACAGATAAACCAGATAATAAAGAAATTCGCCGAAAATTATCGGCAATTATCAAACAATTTGACGTCAAACAAACCATATCATAGACAAATTCGCCAATAATTATTGCCAATTGTCAAATAATTTGGTGTCATAAAGATGAACCAGATAATAGAGAAATTGGCCGAAAATTCTCGGCAATTAACGACCAATTTGATTTCATACAGATAAACCAGATAATAATGAAATTTGCCAAAAATTATCGACGATTATCAACCAATTTGATTTCATACAGATAAACCAGATAATAAAGAAATTTGCCAAAAATTATCGACAATTATCAACCAATTTGATTTCATACAGATAAACCAGATAAAGAAATTTGCCAACAATGATCGACAATTATCAACCAATTTGATTTCATACAGATAAACCAGATAAAGAAATTTGCCAACAATTATCGACAATCATCAACCAATTTGATTTCATACAGATAAACCAGATAATAAAGAAATTTGCCAACAATGATCGACAATTTTCAACCAATTTGATTTCATACAGATAAACCAGATAAAGAAATTTGCCAAAAATTATCGACAATCATCAACCAATTTGATTTCATACAGATAAACCAGATAAAGAAATTTGCCAACAATGATCGACAATTATCAACCAATTTGATTTCATACAGATAAACCAGATAAAGAAATTTGCCAAAAATTATCGACAATCATCAACCAATTTGATTT
Organism: Festucalex cinctus; assembly: GCF_051991245.1. Classification (NCBI taxonomy): domain Eukaryota; kingdom Metazoa; phylum Chordata; class Actinopteri; order Syngnathiformes; family Syngnathidae; genus Festucalex; species Festucalex cinctus. The sequence continues at coordinate 10,004,283 of NC_135411.1, read as the reverse complement.
CATACAGATAAACCAGATAATAAAGAAATCGGGCAATAATAATAGACACGCCACGTTGATCCATTTGTTGTGGTTGTGGCTCATATCAATAAAATTCAACTTCATGGTGCTTTACATACTTTGAAACATTGCATCAAGTTTACACAATGTTTCGTTAGACTTATGGTAGGAATTGAGAGCATATTTGTATTCAGGTTAATTTTGCAAACAATTATTGGCTTACTTATCGGTTATCGACATCGGCACTTTCTAAATTATTTGTTTATCGCTATCGGTTGAAAATAGCATTATCGTGCATCCCTAGTGATATGACTGCAAACACGGTGTTATAAGCTCTCAATCGGTTATCCTGCTTTATTGAGAAGACAACTAAAGTCACAGCAAAACCGGTTTTAACCAAGTTGGATATCGCAATAAGACTGCAAAGGTGAACCAATCCATGCTGTGACTCTCATTCTAGACCGGCACGCCCACCACACTCACGGTTTTCCTCGGTCCTTCGCTTATCTCCTTCTTCACGCATCTCTGCCGTGTACCTGCATTTGTTTTGGTCCGTCAGGCTCGTTATGAGGAGCGAGCCGTCACGGGACACCCGGGCTAACTACGCCACAGGGGAGGAGAAAATAGGTGTCGCGGCGTCTGGGAGTCATTCCAAGCGCCATCCACTTTCATAACGGCACGACGGAAGATAACAAACACGTCGTAAAACAAGAGACTCGTGCTTGCTGGGTGTGCACGAAAGCACTTTGCTGAATTCGTTTCGTAGGTTGGAACATTTGAGAGCTGCTCTTGCTACTGTTGTGCTCGGTATAAAGTGCGGGTTGTTGAGTTTATGACTTAATATATAATGTGTTTTGTAGGCCGCCAACCTCACGATACGATACGTATCACGATACAGGGGCCGCGATACGATACGTATCGCGATACATATGTGTTCCAATACTTGATCTTCATGGGGATACGTATCTCAATATGTCACATTAATTTTCTTGCATTTTATAGTAACATTCATATGTATACCTAAAGGATATGTTTGTTATGCTGACTGACAAAAAATATTTTTGATAGCAGCTCTTCTGGTTTACCACCAAAGCGGTGTGCCTGGTCTAAATTTGCAGCTTTCAAAGACACACCGGGAACAATTATTAATAGGCATGAGCCGATATGAGCAAAAATATCAACATATTAAAATTACAGCTCTAAAATGTGCTTATTTGAAATATTTGGGGAAACAAAAACAGCATTTTTTTCACGTAACACATTCTACTTCATTTTTAAACAAAATATAGGAAAACTGGTACATTAAGACGTGCAATGTTAAGTTTATAAGTAAATAAATATTAATATTCTTCCTCTGCTTTAATTTTTCTCAGCAAGACAGAGTCTCCAATCACTGGTGAGTTATTTTTGCATTAATTGAAGGCAATTAACTTCAAAGACGCTGCTGGTTTTGATTTTTTAGGTACAATGCAAGCTGCAACGGCAAACGTTAACTGCCTATTTAAAGTTAACGGGTAATATCGATTCTGCCGCCTGTGTATCGATACGTGTATTGTAATGAGGCCCGCAACGATATATTGCCGTATCGATTTTTTTTAGCACACCCCTAGTGTTTTACATATATCTGTAGTTTTTTTTTCTTAAAGCCACGTCATAGCTTCTAAAAACTAATAAAAGAAAAGCGTGGGGTGCAGATTTTGTTCACTATTTTACAATAAAACAAGATTGGCACATTGAAGTTATATGCTGCTCGTCATGAAATACGGGATAGACAAAAACGGGATGGGAATGTCAGACTCTGTAAGGATCAGTGACTGCCGTTCGGCCAGAAAGTTGTGATCGGTGCACTCCTACTTGTCCTATTTCGCCTTTAAACTTGTTTGCCAAGTGTTTTAAAAATGGTTAATGTAGGAAAATATTATTCACGGGCTAAAAGATACTATTGTTTTTGTCCCGTATTTTAACACCAAACAGCCCCCGATTGGAGCGAAACACATGGCGGGAGATGTCTTTCACCCCTTTTAATGAAGTCTGGCTATCAAAATAAATAAAAAAAGTCACATAGGGGACACACTCGGGGACAGGAAGCTTTAGACAGGATCCTTTAAGGCAGGTTTTTGTTTTTTTGTTTTTCAACTTTTGACCCAAATTAGAAACGTAACTCCCCCTGTGACCCGATCTTAGAAAAAATAATATGGCCTCAACAATAGCAAACCATATTCGATTCATACTGCCTCAACTACAACACACAACAGATGTGACTTTATTGCAACAAAAATGGATCGATTTCCACTTAAATGTGTGCCTGCTTGACGATCGATAAAACGGCTTCATTGGAACCAACAAAGAAATGATCTGGGTCTCGAACTGACATGGATTAAGAGCGAAAGGCTTCCCAAAAAAAGGGATTGCGACCGGGCCCGAGAATTTTGTGCTACACCTAGGGGTGGGCTCAAAAAATCGATACGGCAATATATCGTTGCGGGCCTCATCACAATACATGTATCGATACGCAGGCGTCAGAATCGATATTGCTCGTTAACTTGAAAGAGGCAGTTAATGTTTGCCTTTGCAGCTTGCATTGTACCTAAAAAATAAAAACCAGCAGCGTCTTTGAAGTTAATTGCCTTCAATTAATGCAAAAATAGCTCACCAGTGATTGGACACTGTGTCCTGCTAAGAAAAATTCAAGCAGAGGAAGAATATCAACATTTATTTTCTTATAAACTTAACACGACACGTGTCTTAATGTACCAATTTTCGTATATTTTGTTTAAAAAATGAAATAGAATGTGTTACATGAAAAAAAAATGCCGTTTTCATTACCCCAAATATTTCAAATAAGCACATTTTAGAGCTGTAATTTTAATACTTTGATATTTTTGCCCATATCGGCTCACGCCTATAAAGAAATCTTCCCGGCGTGTCTGTGAAAACTGATCCTAAATTCTGCAGTGCGTGCACATTTAGACCAGGCATGCCGCTTGGTGGTAAACCAGAAGAGCTACTAACCAAAAAACATTTTTGTCATCCAGCATAATAAACATATCCTTTAGGTATACATATGACTGTTATTATAAAATGCAAGTAAATTAATGTAAAATATCAGGATACGTATCGCCTTGAAGATCATGTATTGAAATACATATGTATCGCGATACATATCGTATCGTGAGCCCTGTATCGTAATACGTATCGTATCGTGATGTTGGCGGCAATACCCAACCCTATCGAACATCCCTAGTTATATATTATTTTCAGACTGTGTTTGCACAATATCATGTTTTGATTATGTCGACAGTGCCTGTATTATTTGCAATTTTTGTTTTCCACGGCATGCTGTGGGAATCGGCTGCAGAATTTGCACTTCTTTCAATTTGTCTCCCTGAAATTCTTCAGTCAGTCATCCCCAAAAAAACAAAAAAACAAAAAATTCCTACCTTTCTTTCTTTGGTCTGACTCATTGTCAGGGTTTGTCTCCGCTGGCACGCTAGCTTGATTGGGGAGAAAGTAAGCATTGATAGTCCTCTTCTTCTTCATTGTTTCTTGTTTACAAGAGTTATGTGAAACTTCCAATTTGAGCCAGTTTGAGCTCACACACATTCGCGCATCTTCTTCTTTGGTGTTTGCCTCGTTTCTTCTTCCTTTGGGATTAATCTTATTTGGCAGAGCAGTTAACAATAAAATAAATGTTTCATAATAATAATAATTTTAAAGGAAATAAGATCAGCAATTTAGTGGTTGCACATGTGCGAGCAGATGAAAGATTTACTTGCACTGTTTCAAATTTTAGAGGCGATATGCGACCATTTAAGGGCAGTCTGGAGCCTCTTTTCGAGTATAGCTGTCATCTTGCCATATAACTGTTTTACGATACACAGGTCTATTTTCAATACACCAGTCACAAATCTTTTAATACACCAACCACGAAGCAGCCAATTAACCAGGTCATCTTAGCAATTGTCTAGTAGTGCACACAACTAGATGATTCCAAGGGGCCACTGAATCAAAGTAAACCCCCAAAATGACACGCTCAAAACTGACTGATGTGTTACAGTCCAATTCAATTCAAATCAATTCAATTCAATTCAATTCAATTCATTTCGTTTTTTTCATTTAATTTCATTTAATTTCATTTCATTTCAATTCAAATCGTTTCATTTCAATTCATTTCAATTCAATTCAATTCATTTCAATTTATTTCAATTCAATTCAATTCCTTGAAAAAAGAGAAATGAAAAGGGACAGAAAGAAGTACAACTTACCGTATGTTATGTTCCCCGATCAACAATAACAACAAAACATAACAATAAAAAAAAATCTATATTAATAATAAGCTCTCAAATTTATGACAATCCAATGTGCATGACAAGTGTCTTAATAATTGAATATGTTTTGGATTGTAAGTGCTTCATTGAGAGCAATTATTAGATTATTTTATATGTTGCTATATTTAAGCAAGTAAAAAAGAAACACATTCATAAAAAGCAGATCACCATATTATAATAAAGGCAACAACGAAAATACAGATGTGTCCTTGCTAAAAAAAGAAAAAGATTTCTTTTGTAGGAGAAAAACAACAACATTTTAAACGGTAAATGGACTGAACTATATAGTGCTCGTCGCTTTCTACACAATATGGCGCTCAATGCGCTTGACGATGGTGTCACATTCAGCCATTCATACGCCAGTGGTCGGCTGCCGCCATGCAAACTTCAGCTTTCGAACAAGGTCCTCAATATTTGACTGACAAAATTTGATCAATAACAATACCAATGTACATAAATGGTGGCTATTTGGATTTCTGCGCCTTCAGCAGTTTCACTCTTGGGAAAAATTGAGGGGAACTGTTTTCCATTTGAAAAACCAAACAAACATTCATTTGGATTTGGCTGCATTTAAAACTAACTTTTAATTAAATGAGACTGCACAACATCAAACGCAGACTGCAAAAAGTTAAAGGCGTGTTCAGTTGCATTAGAGGAACCATAAATGAATGTTTCATCTTGATTCAAATGAAAACTGGCATTTGACACATTTTGACAGCTATCTTTGATATATATATAGAAAATGACAGTGGACCTAGAGCAGAGCCCTGTGGGACCCCTTTAGAATCATGAAGAAAGGAAGACAGCCCAGTAAAATGTACACATTTCCTTCTCCCTGACAAACTGTCAAATCCACGCAGTGTGCTCTTCTTGATTCGATCCGTATCACGATTCATAGGTCACGATTCGATTCGATACCGATTAATCCCGATGCGAATTCACAAGTCGATTGTTGCGATTTTTTTTTAACTCAAATTTAGAAAATACCATTCAGTAAACTTATACATGTACACTGTAAGATTTGTATGAAAATGTATTATTATCTTTTAACTGTGAGCCACTGTATGTAACAAACAGGTTTAACAACATTTTTCATGTTTGAACAGCATTGAAATAAAATATTAAGGCTAAATGTTCCATTAATATAACATTCTTCCATGCTTGAGGTGTGAAAGTTAGACGTTTTTGTTGAATATTTTTCCATCAAAAATGGATGTTAAAAAATCGATTCGACTGCCTATTGAATCGATTCGAGAATTGCGTGCTGTAGTATCGCGATATATTGCCAAATGGATTTTTTTTAACACCCCTATCTTCTTGTGATGTTGATAGAAGAGAGAACCTGAAGCACAACATCTACATAAGTACTACATAAGTCCCTTAATGGCACTCGGCTGTCTTTGTTTATTTTATTTGTTTTAACCCTCTGGCCACACCACCCCAGCAGGAATACACCCCCCACCCCCACGCCCTTACAACCTCTAAAGGTGAATTTCATTCCTGCTGCCATTTCATCCGCAACAAGAAGTGATGTTGTTTCCAAACACCTGCACACCACTTGTCTCGCAGCCAGAGCTATTTACAACCCCCCCTCCCCACCCCCCCACCCCCCTGTAAATGTGCACTCCCACTCACTGGCCCTGGACAGGCACCTACTTCCTTTTCGAACCCACCGACACCAAACAGAGCAATAATTTAACGGCCTGGAGCGGCTTTTACAGATGCGTACAGTGTCTCGTGTTTACGTGTGCGGAAGAGAGTGTCGAGTCGGAGTGCAGAAGCGGTTGGAAAGCAAATCGGCGGCACATGCCTAACGAGGCGTCTCGGCTCTTAAGCTGCGACATTGTCGAGCGTGCCACTTTGTCTCCTGAAAGGACGCCTCACATCCCATCAACAAGCCGCCTCAAGTGGCGGGTCTGGCGAGTAAAAAGGCGTTCATGGGAGTTTTGCACTTTTTTTCCTCATGCAGGAGGATTTTTAACAGGGAGCGTGACCCCACCTTCATTCAGAAGATCACGCGTTGATGCAGCTGTACAAAGCATTTGATGTTACTAAAAACAGGCAGAGGTGCTTTTTGACAGCCCTGGCAAGATGATAGCAATATGTGCCCTCCAGCTTGTTATGTTGTAGTTAAAACCTCAACAACTGAGACTAGACCAAGACTTTTGCTCCTAAGCTTCCAAGTAACACCTTGGGCCTAATGCTGCATTCAAGGATGGTCGGAAGTCGGAAATATCCGAGTTCAAAACAGGAAGTGCGTCCGGGAACGCCCCCTTGAACTCGGAAATTCCACTCGCGAAGTCGGAAAAAACCAAGCACCCCGACTTCACCGGCGGACTACAATGTGACGTCACTCTGAATGGCAAAACACAATTTACTCGAGTATAAAACTAGATAGCTTTCTTCATTCATAAATATTCACCATAACTTCATGAAACGCAAACGTACGTGACAGTATTGCCGCTATATCCCTGCATGA